>NW_022196905.1:112295567-112320572 GCF_008632895.1 Mastomys coucha
TAGTGTCCAGGTTGGTGTTTCTCACGTCTGGCTCTGCCTTCTGTGGGCACCTTAGTGTCCAGGTTGGTTTTTCACACCGGTCTTAACGGTTTGGTCTTTGTTGTACTGTTTTCCATTAGTCAATTTACTTATGTAGTAATAATAGTTGATAACAATACTCTCCGGGGTCAGGAGAGGACTCAGTTGGCAAAATGCCTTACCATATAGGAACCATATAGGAAGCCCAGGGCTGAGCCCCAGCATCATATAAACCAGTTGTTGTGAAGGAGTGTTGGCTCCCCAGCATACAGTAAGTGGAAGAAGGAGGATCTGAGGTCTAAGGTCATCCTAGGCTATTTAACAAGTTTAGGGACATCCTGGGCTACATGAGACCCAGTCTCATAAAGAAAAGAACAATATCCTCTAATATTTTCATGGAATCTACCCTACTTGTCATGGAGAGGGACGGGGCAGAGAATTGAGACATACACCTGGCTAGCCATGGGTGAGTAGGACCTGGTTGGATGCCATATGAAGACAATTCCACTGGAATCTGCCTTAGTTGCTTTTCTGTTGCTGTGACAAAATACATGAACAGGAAAGCAGCTTGGGGAGAAAGGGTTGTTTGGCTCACAGCTTACTATTTACTGCAAGGTAACACATCTCCGGGTATGTAAATGAAGGGAGGACCCGTCCTCGTTGTGAGTGTCACAGTCACCTGGGCTGAGGTTTTTAAATAAGGAAAGAGCTAAGCCCAGCGTTCATCTCTCTCTGCTTTCTGACTGAAGACAAGCTATGATGTTCTGGGCTCTAGCTGACATAGCTTTCCCACCATAATAGACTAAACCCAGAAACCACGAGTCAAGATAAACCTTCCTTCCTGAAGAGAACAACAACAATAACAACAACAACAACAAGCCGACCCTTCCTTTGGCCAAGTATTTAGTCTCAGGGATGTGTCATGTGACCATGTAGACATTCTAGCACTCAGCTACTGTGAGGAAGTCATCATGTAGTTCATAAACACACACTAGAAAGCGGGCTATGAAGCAGAGCTGTTCTGGTTGTGAGCTTAGTCTTCAACAGCTGAGCCTTCTCACTTCAGGCTGATCTCTGAGTCTACAAACCAAGTTCCAGGAGAGCCAGGACTACACAGAAAAACCATGTCTTGAAAAACGAAACCCAAACCAACCCGGCAAACAGCAACAAGAAGTGGACCCTTCATTTCAGTGTTGTGTATTTGTGGTTGTTGACTGTTGGTTTGTTTTTGAGACAGAATTTCTTTGTATTGCCCTGAATTGTGCTGCAATTCACTATGCAGACAGGCCAGAGCATTTGGTTTTGACTGCAGAGATCCACCTGCCTTTGACTCCCACATGTTGAGATTAAAGGTGTGCATCACTATGCCTGGCTAAAACTGGCGGGATTTTTTTAAAGCCCACTCATGAGCTCCAGAAACATTTCCTTTTCATGAATTCAGCAGATAGCTAGGAGGATCGTCCAATGATTGCCATGGCATTGAACCAGCAGCTAAACACGAGCATTGTTTCTACACCTCTCATGGAGGCGTGTTCTTGTCATTCTAGTGAGATGGAGGCTGAGGCAGGAGGATCACGGATTTGAGGTCAGCTTGGCATTCAGAGTGAGATCCAATCTCAAAAGGACCAAGGGGAAGAGGCAGTCATTTCTCAATTACCCTGGGCACATTTCCAAGCTGAGATCTTACAGTGTCAGTGGCTGCCATGTTGGAGAATGTCCCAACTGCTGTGAGAGAGAACCTGCAACTTGGCTTCTGTTTCTAGGAAACAATTATTTAAAGATTTACTTATTTATTCATTTAATGTATATGAGTACACTGTAGCTGTACAGGTGGTTGTGAGCCATCATGTGGTTGCTGGGAATTGAATTTAGGACCTCTACTCACTCCAGTCAGACCCACTCACTCCAGTTGGCCCCACTTGCTCAGTCACTGCTCGCTCTGGCCCAAAGATTCTATTTTATTATTATAAATAAGTACACTGTAGCTGTCTTCAGATGCACCAGAAGAGGGTGTCAGTTCTCATTATGGATGGTTGTGAGCCCCATGTGGTTGCTGGGATTTGAACTCAGGACCTTTGGAAGAGTAGTCAGTGCTCTTAACTGCTGAGCCATCTCTCCAGGCCCCTAGGAAACAATTATTAATGGAGTGAGCTTCATTTTCATTTTCATGACAGAGGGAGTTGGAAGATTTAGAACTATGTATGGTTCATCCCAAGCTTGTGCCTGTCCCACTGGGTCGGTTCAGTGAAAACCAATGGAGAATGGTTTAAAGTAGCCATAAAGTCTCTCTCATGTGCTTTTCATAGATGGGTAGGGGCTCTGTCTGGTGAGTTCTGAGTTGTTTGACCAATAGGGGATCAGACACTAGGTTTAGGAGATAAAGCCTGGCAGACCAGGTTTCTGGCTTAGCTTTGGAATCTTGCAGGGTAATATGAGTCAGTATTTCTTTCTGAAAGTCCACATAAAGAGGCCGAGAGTTCAGTGGCAGGAGAAGTGGGTTTAACTGAGTCCATCCTTCCAGAAGTCCCCTCAAGGTCTCCCGGTACGTCACTGAAGCCACTTTGGAACTTTCTGGCCATTGGCTTTACGTATAATTGAACCATCACCGAACTACCCCCTGGTAAGGATTATCCAGCTGAGCCATGTCCTAGTTCACTGAGGTATAAGAACAGTAAACAAATATTTCCAGTTGCTGAGCTTCGGTGTAAATGTAGAAGATAATTAGACTAGATGGTGTAGCATTCTAGTGGCCAGCTCAAATCTCATCCATAGCTGAATTTGGTGGCTGCCTGAGTTCAAGTGTTAACGAAGATTCAGGAGCTGTCTTTGCTCTTAGTAGGAAACTGCCGACATTGATTAGTAATGTCTGCCTGGTATATAGTTAGGCAATCTACTTTGTTTTCTGCATGCAAACACATAAGTGCACATGCATACATAGGTATGTGCACACACATGCCCAAGTGTGTGTATACATATGGACCCTACAAACAGATATGTGCTGCACAGAATAAATTGCTAGCATTTCCTGGCTCAATCGAAGACCAGTGTGGAGCCCACAGTTCCAGAAGCCTCTCCCATCATCTTATCTGTGGCTTGCATATGTGACATGATTAAGTGGGACTAGTTGGAGCCCCTGTGTGGGGCACTGTAGCCTAATTGGCCACAATACTTAAAAAGACCTTGACAATGGGCAGATTTCAATCTCTAACCTCCATCCTTCTTCTTCATGTGTGAAAGTAATTCCAAATACTATCCCACAGCAAATAACTCTGTTATATCTTAAGACATATAATCAGCCCTTTTGACTACTCACCTTAAATTTAAGACACCCTAGTTTTATGATGTGGATACATACATACCATCTGTTTCCTCTCTCATGCCCATGGTAGGCATCAATAAATGATCTCAGAACTTTTTTCCCTGATGACAGTGTCAGCCTTGCCTCCAATAATTCTCCAAGAAGCTTCTCTCAATCAGTGAGGCTCAGTGTACAAACCATCTCCACTTAGTTGGCCTGGATTCTGGAAGAGTTCTGTATGATCACTTTTACAGCTCTGTGTGAGTACTTTTCCCCAACGACCAGGGTCAGTTCATATTTCTTTACTCTGCTCTCACAGAGCATGTGCCAGGTAACTATAATTACAGCAGTCCAATTGTTTAGCCTATGGTAAATCAAAGTTCACATAGCTTCATGAACAGAAGGCTGTGCATATGTGTGTGTGTGTATGTATGTGTGTGTTTGTATGTGTGTATGTATGTGTGTTCATGTGTGCATGTGTGTGCATGTGTGTGCATGTATGTGCATGTGTGTGTATGAGTGTGTGTGTGTACATGTGTACATGCTCTCCCAAGTAGGCATGTGTGAAGGCTGGGTTAATGTCAAGATGGCTTCCTTCATTACATCACCTTGTGTTTTTGCGACAGGATCTCTCACTGAACTTAGAGCCCACCAGTTCAGCTAGGCTGGCTGGCTATTGAATCAGATGGGTTGGCCAGTGAACCCATGGGATTTGCCCATGTGCCCCTGGGATCTAGCATTACGGGCATATGATGCCACACTCACCTTTTACACAGAGGCTGGGCATCTGAATTTAGGTCCTCATGTATATAAAAGTAAGCACTGGCCACTGAGCCATTTCCCCAGACTCTGGTCATCCTTTCATTTCCTTTCAGTTAGGCTCCATTTTCAGATGGGTCCCCTTTGTGATAGTTTTCAGTAGTTCCAGGTCCTTTCCTGCTACCCACTAACTCCAACAAAGGAGGTTCATTGAAAAGAAACTTCTGGCAGGCAGAGACTGGGCTCAGTTGGTAGAGTGCTTATTTTGTGTACATAAGCACTGGTTTGATCCCCAGAGACAGACACACAGAGACAGACAGACGGATGGACAGATGGATGGATGAACACACACAAACACACACACATACACACACACACACACACACACACACACACACACACACACCCCTCTTTGATTGGCTGCCAGTTGCCATGTTTCCATCTCTGAACCAATCGCTAACAGGACGCTTTGATTGTTTCCCCCACATGTATTGTGGAGACCAAGGGTTTCAACCACATGGGCTGTGGGCAAGGCACATATCCCACTGAAGGGGTGGATGGAATCGTGCCAGGCTCCAAACGCAGCTTTCTAACGACTGTGGCCAAATGCCAAGGCACCAGGGAAGTACAAGATGGTACTGTCCTGATGCAGGCGTGGTTCCTCATGAGTGCATGACTCCCAGATTAGAACAAAGGCTGTTGTGTCTGATGCCCTGGCTTGAAGAAGCCAGCCAGTCTGAGGCTCTGCTTCCACTCATTAGCACATGAGAACACGGACCTGTTGACCCACTTCCTTCTTGCCTGTGGAGTGGGGAAGAGGCTTCAGGGTAGGGCGTTGGTGGGATGTGGGGGCTGATGTCACATGAGTTTGGCAGGCACTCTCTGAGTGCATTTGCAGTTTTTAGAATCAGGAGGGGAAGGAGAAACCACAGCGTGACCATCTAGGCATTTCTTCCTTTCCTCTTACTTTCCCTCAAAGCTTTGATGCTTGGAGAGAAATTTTATCCTTATGTTTCTGTTTAATTTGCAAGCTACTTAGGTCATCAGCATGAGCCCATAAAGAGCCATCTGATGTCCAGGGAGAATTATGGGATTGAACATAAGCCTCTTAAAGTGTGTGTGTGTGTGTGTATGTGTGTGTGTGTGTGTGAGAGAGAGAGGGGGGGAGAAAGAGAGAGAGAGATTTATGTGCATGTGTGTGTTTGTAACTTTGAGTGGTATGTGTGTATATGTTGTACATGTGTTTACACATATGTATGTATATGTGCATACATGTGTGTATGCATGCATGTGGTGTGTATGTATGTGTATGAGAGATGTGTGTGTGTGAGAGAGAGAAAGGGAGAGGGAGAGAGAGTGTTATGTGTATGTGTGCATGTGTGTGCATGTGTGTATGTATCTTTAAGTGGTGTATGTGTGTATTTACATGTGTATGCATGTGTGTATGGATGTGTGTGGTGTATATGTATGTGTGTGTATGAGTGATGTGTGTGTGTGTGTGTATTCATTTCATCAAAGCTCTGTATTTCACAGGGTTTGAAATCATGAGAAAGTGCAGCCCAAGACTTGAAGTAATAGAAAAATTCATGGCAATGACTTTCTTTCATTAGAACCACACTGGGGATGTCAGAAACAAAATGCATGTCTTAGTTTTGTTCCCTGGTGCTGTGATAAAATACTCTGACCAAAGCAGGTTGCTTCAGGGAGAAAGGTTTGGCTTGTAATTGCAGATTCCACTCCATTATAATGGAAGTCAAGGCAGCAGGAGCTTGGAGCCACTGGTCACTCTTCCCACTCCAGGATCTCCTGTATGGGGAATGGTGCCCCCCACAGTGGGTGCTTTCCCACCCCATAGAATAGCCTTCATAGGCGTGGCCAGAGGCTTGTCTCCCAGGTGATTCTAGCTTCTGTCAGGTTGGCAATCATAACCTTTGTCAAAGGCGGCTGGTGTTGCTTTGCACAGCATTTGGAGTGTTCAAAATTCACCATCTCTATTTCTCACCCTGACTCTTAGCCTTCTCTATTCTGCTTGACACTGCTACCTTGCCACCTAAATCTGTCACCTGATAATTCTTGAGGACTTTCAGCAAGTCTGTTGTATCAGGCATTGAAGTGGACCTTGGAACGGATGCTCCTACTGCTTGTATGATGCAAGCATGTGACAGCACCTGGCACAGTCCCACAGCTCCTTCTGACAGGTTCTCCTTACTTGCCTTGGATGACCTCAGCATCTCCCACTGATTTTCCATAATGCCTCACCTCCCTGGTACTGCTTCCCCAACTCTGTCCTTCTCTTCCAAGCTATTAAGTATTAGGGAACCTCTAGGCTTACCCAGGTGCCCTGTGGTGGTTAGTTTTAAATGCTAACTCACCGAGAGGAGAGGCTTAGTTGAGGAATTATGTAGATCCGATTGGCCTGCCTGCATATCTGTGGTGGATTATCTTGCTTCTTCATTGAGGTAGGAAGACTTATCCTGAATGGAGGGGCAGCTTTGTATGCCCTGGGCCCTGAGCTGGGTAGGAGTGGGAAGGGCTAGCCCAGTGCTAGAACAAGCAAGCGGACAGCATAGGTGCATACATGAGCTTCTGCCTTGACTTCCCTGAGGTGATATCCTAGAAGTATAAGCCAAATAAACTCACAAACCCTTCCTTCTCCATGTTGCTTTTGCTGGGGTATTTTGTCCCATTGACAGAAGAAACGAAACTCTGTTCTAACCCTATAATCTCTCCCTGGGTAGCTGTCCTTTGGGGTTCACTAGCATGGTCAGGGACCCATGATAAACACCCTGTGTACAGGGACATCTTGAAGAACACAATGGTTCAGATGAGTGAAAGAAACAGGGATATGAGAGCCATGGAGGTTGGTCCATTACTGCTACCCTAAAGCAAGGCTCTGCACAGGACCAATGCCAAGCAGGTGACCATACCATATGAGAGCCAAAGAGCCTCTCATACCACAGGGAGCACAGGAAGGCATGAATGCCCAGCCACTGATCTCTTAAGATTAGGCCAGGACCCTGCTTGGGGAAATCAAGACTCTCTCTCACATCCTTTACATGAACATCTAAGCAAACACTCTCTACTGATTCTGTAGACCACGGGTATCAAACTTTTTGATGTTGAGACATGATGCTGTAATCCATGGATGTGTTGGGCTATGTTCATACCCATCCTGAGACCAATCCACATGGCCTTGGGGCTGCAGGTTGGCTCCACCTCCTCTTAGAGCCCCCAGAGCTTGAGGAGCCAGACTACTCATGTCCACGCTTGAAGATAGGGCAGGAGGTTTCACCACGCTATGCCCAGAAATCTCTACAAGTGTCCCATGACTTTCTCCAGGTCAGAGTGAAACTAGGAGTCAGGGGACAAAAGATTCTTTGTGTCATCTTCTGAGCCCCCAGCAGTGGGGCTGCTCAGATACTCTTGTTGAATTGGGTGGGGCTGGAGCCAGGGGCTTCTCTTGATAGGCATCAGGTGACCCTCCCGTGAGTTTTGTGTGCCTGCTCCTGGACACAAGGCCAATGCCTAGGATGGGAAACCCAGAAGAGGCTGGCTGCAAACATCATCGGTTGTGGGCAAGTCAGCTTGGTGTGGGAGTGTGAGCTGAAACTGAATGGTGCAGCTTTACAGCCACACCTACTACTCAGGTGGCTTTGAAAAGGGGTGGGGCTAAACCTATGATCCATTCTGGGTGGGAGGAAGGGAGATCTGAAATAAGAAGGGAGGGAGGCGGGTAGCTGAGTAGATCTATGCATAGGTAGATAGATGATAGATTTAATAAGTCATAAGCTTAGATTGGGCAGATCTAGGGCTATAGTAACTTATTCCCCAGCCATAAGGTCTCTCATGACGTACTGTTTTTCCTGGTTACTCAGTTTTGGACCATGGATGATAACTTCCTTCACCTCTGTCTTCCTCTCCTCTCTCTACCTGCAACCCTCTCACTGGATCCTGCAGTCCCACCTTTCTCCCTCCACTGACCAATCACAGGCTCTAGCCTTTTATTGACCAGTTAAACTGGGGAGAAGGTTCACATGGCATCCCTTTGTATATGTGAGGATCTGCTTGTGGGGGGCAACCACATCGTGAGAAACCACTATTTAGCATTAGAATACAAGCAGCATCATAACAACCCACTACATTTCCCCTCTTTTTGTCCAAATAAAAAGGCTCTTTCTCTTATAGTAATAAATATAGTAATAAAGTAATAAGCACATACATAGATACATGTACACACATGCGCTCATACATTCATGTACACACATAAGGCACATATATGGATGCTCATGCACACAAACATACATGAACACACACATTAGTACATGTACATACATTCATGCACACACATGCACCCATACATGCACACACACAGTAGGAACAATTATAAAAGAATTATGGAAACTGTTAGGTAAGAGTCTCATTTATGATGCCCTTACCTCAAGACAAAAAACTAAGACAGGTAGAGAGTAGATGGAAGGTGGGTAGATGATAGATCCATGATAGAGGATATCCAAGTAGAGAAGAGATAGATGATAGAAGATTGATAAATAGATGACAGACACATGCAGGACAGATGGATTGATACATGATAGACAGATGATGGAGGAATGACTGGTTGATTGGTACAAGGTAGACAGATAGACAGACAGACAGAAGGATGGTAGGTAAGTACTTGGTGATAGATAATGACCTGGTAACAGACTTGGAAAGCAAATGGCTGGAGTGTCAAAGACAAGGCATGCTTGGATGCAGGCATGTGAGCAGAGCTCATGGGGTAGATGAAGGATATGAGGGTTTGAGTGTAGACACACACACAAATGCACACAAAAACACACGTATGCAAATGTATACACACCCACATACATGCACACACATGTGCTCATGCATTCATGTACACACATACATGCACATATATGGATGCACATGCACAAAAACATACATGAACCCACACATTAATACATATACATACATTCATTCATGCACACACATGCACCCATACATGCACACACATATACATATATGCACAAACATGCACACCTCATATACACACACCAGAGATAGCATAAAGAAGTGCTGAAAAGGCAGGTAGACAAGGTATCTTGGCTAGGTGATTGTCTTAGCCTCAGTGGAACACCATGACCAAAAAGCAAGTTTGGGAGGAAAGAGTTTATTTGGCTTCCACTTCTAGATCATGACTGAAGGAAGTCAGGATGAGAACTCAAGCAGGGTGGGAACCTGGAGGCAGGAACTGACGCAGAGGCCATGGAGGGTGCTGCTTACTGGCTTGCTCTTCATAGGTGGCTGAGCTTGCTTTTTTTTTTTTTTTTAATAGAACCCAGGATTACCACCAGTCCATGAATGGCACCACCTACAGTGGTCTGGACCCTCCCTCATTGATCAGTAATTGAGAAAATGCCTTACAACTGCATCTTATAGAGGCATTTCTTCAACTGAGGCTCCTTCCTATGTGACGACTCTAGCTTTTGTCAAGTTGAAACACAAAGCCAGCCAGTTCAGTGATCTTCACAGAAACCCAATAGGAAGGACTTAGTACTACCTGTTAGCCTCAGTACTACCAAGCACTTCTAAGCACCAGTCCTATTACTAAATACTATGACTACCTCTGAAGGTGTGATGGGCTAGCCTCAGAGACTGAGCCTTTCTGAGCTGTCTGTAGACACCAGCCAGCAGGTCGGTGGACAGTTGCTCACATGGGGTGTCCTCTTCCTTCTCTATTCCCAGGAAGACAGTCGTTGATCATGACAGACATGGATTTCTGCTAAGGACTCTCTCTTTCCACCGTGTGCCTGAAGGATGTCTTGCCTAGACACAGGGCATGCGACTAAGAGACTCACTCTGGGGACATGCCTTTCAATTATTTGTAAATTGTAATATGAGTCAGCAAGCCTCCTAGAGTTCTGGAACAGTCCTCTGAAGGTGCCGTCAGGACACAGCCTGAAGGCAGCATGCTAATAAACATGCCCACTTCTTGGAATATAGGGTATGCATGAATTGGACTCATGTACCATCTGACACTGTGTCCTCAACAAGAAAACTACATATCCATGAAGGGAAGGAGGAGCCGCCTTGCTAACTGTAACTCCTGATGCTTCTGGAGGACTTGCTGGTTCCTTGCTTTCCCACTCCAGGTATGAGGTCTGCAATCTCAAACGGGGCAATGTAGGGCCACAAGTGTCCCATTGAACCTGGCTTTACCGTGGGCATTGTGGTCTGAATTCTCTGAGTTTAGAAGCAAGCAAGAAGAGGAGTCATTACAGTGAGTTGTTGAACTTCCTGTAGATCAGGAAGCAAGGCTCTGTTCGTGCTGTGGAATAGGCGACATGACTGTGTGTAATGCCAGTGACCTCCTAGGGGGTCTCTGGATCTCCCCTGCCTGATGAGAACCAGACTGGCTTGAGAAGGAACCTAAATACCTATGCAATGAATGGATGGGTGAGGCTCGATATTTGAGGTCACATTGTTCACCTGGCTCAGCATCGTAAGGATTATGGGTGAACCTTTAATGAAGCCTTTCCCTAGAGCCTCCAGGTTCACCTGCTAGGCAGGAGGGTGAAGAATTACATAGAGTCAGTGATTTGTCAAAAGGCATTGTAAAGACATTTTACTTAAATATGTAAATCTGAAAAAGTAGTCTTCCTTTTATCTGGTTGGTTGGTGCTAAACAGAGATTTCAGGGTAAGAGGTATATAGCTCCCAGCAACTCACATGCAGAGGGCTTAGACCCTGATGCCCTGTCCATAATGAGGTTCTGAGAGATGGGAATGGTTCATGAGAAGGCTGGTCTAACCAGTGGATTAGCCACTTTACTGTTGTCTTTTAAATTCTATGTGTAGTGTGTGCACATTTGTGTAGTGTATTTGTGCATACTGTGTGTATATAGTGTGTGTGTGTAGCATGCACATAGTGTGTATGTAGTGTCTGGGTAGTGTATGTGTATGTAATATGTGTATAATGTGTGTGTGGGTAGTGTATGTGTGTGTGTTGTGTGTATAGTGTGTGTATGGGTAGTGTATGTGTGTATAGTGTGTGCATGTGAGTGTGCGTATAGTGTGTGTCTATTGTAGTGTGTGTATACTGCGTGTGTGTATGTATGTGTAGTGTGTTTGTAGTGTGTGTGCATAGTGTATGTGTATAGTGTATTAGTGTATGTGTGTGTATAGTGTGTACATATAGTATGTGCAGTGTATGTGTGTGTTGTGTATGTATATGTACAGTGAGTGTGTGTAGTGTGCATATGCATAGTGTGTGTGATGTATGTGTATAGTGTGTATAGTGTATGTATAGTGTGTGTAGTGTATATGAGTATATAGTGTATGTGTATACAGTGTGTGTAGTGTATGTGTGTGTATAGTGTGTATAGTGTGTGTGCAGTGTATATGAGTGTGTGTAGTGTATGTGTATATATAGTGTGTATAGTGTATGTATAGTGTGTATAGTGTGTGTGTAGTGTATATGTGTATAGTGTATAGAGTGTATGCATAGTGTGTGTAGTGTGTGTGTAGTATGTGTATAGTGTGTGTAGTGTATATGTGTATATAGTGTGTGTAGTGTATGTGTATGCAGGCCCTAAACATAATCAGAGAGTGGTTATTTAAAATCTGGACATTCTTGCACTATAGCAGCAGTGGGGACGTCTTGTCAGGCAAGTCATTATGGTAGCTCACAGGGCTTTCCCAGTGGGGGAGCATTGATGGTGACCTCTCCTCCGACAGTGTGCCTTCTAGCACACAGAGACTATGACACCATATTCTAAACCTGTACAAAATCAAGCCATACAATTCTAGCCTAGAGAGGTCATCAAATTCCACCTTCACTGAGGAGCGATTGGCAACTAGTAGCCACTGGGAGAGGGCTAGTCATTTTACTTTAAGAGTGTGGCTTTTAGTGTGTTGACTATGGTTGCACACTCAAGAATATATGGTTAGCTTGTACACAACTTGATGGACAGGAATGACTGTTTGTGAATGGCTAGTGGGTGGAGAGGGGAGGGGGCAGATCTGGGAGAAGTTGAAGGAAGGGCTGTGAGTACAATCAAGGTGCTTTGTATGATCATCTCAAGGGACCAATAAAAACAAAAACAAAAACAAAAACAAAAAAACAAGTTTTGAGGAAAAGGAATCATCAGGGCCAGGATTTCTAACTTCTATGCTGCTTGAAAAACCCAGAACGTGTTTGATACTCTGTCTTACAAATTAAACTTAGTAGGAAAAAAGTTACAGGTGGTATCCACCATTACACAATTACAAAAATGTCAACTATCTGTTGTCTGTAGCCATCATAATCCAAGCAGCCCCTCAAGCTGTGAGGTTTGGCCGGTAATCTTTTCGACTTGCCTAACTTTTTTCCGTTGGAGAAACTGAGTCTCATCCTCCACAGGATGGAGCCCCTGGGTGTAGCTAGGACCATCACTCAGACTTGAGACACCTCTGTCAGGGTTTTATTGAGCAGAGCTGCCTGCCGCCATATGCATTTAAATAATGAGCAAGGATCAATACCTGCCTCTGTCCACAGTCCCTCGATGATGGCCTAAGAAGGCGAGGCCAGCTCCACCGCGGAGCGGCTGCCTGCAGCCCGAGCACATTACGGTCTCGCCGAAGCTAAATTTTGCCCATCAGGAACCACGAGCCATGCTGAGAAGGGTGGCAGGAGGTCGCAGAGGATTCACAGGGATCTAAATCTCGAGCACTGGTGAGATAATGTGGCCATGTTTCCATAAACAGACATCCATCCATCACCAGAGGTTGGCTCAGCCCCGAACTGTAGCCCATGGCGGCATGGCGGTTCTCAGAAGCCTGGCAGTTCTGGGGTCAACTTTTATTTCTGCTTCTTCCTAGTTAGGAGCTTTATTTTTCTCTGTCTCTATTTCTCTCTCTCTGTCTCTGTCTTGCTCTGTCTCTCTCTATCTGTCTTCTCTGTCTCTTTTTTTGTCTCTCTGTCTCTCACTATCTCTCTGTCTATCTCTGTCTCTTTATCTTTCACTATCTCTCTGTCTCTCTGTCTATCTCTGTCTGTTTCTGTCTCTCACTATCTCTTTGTCTCTCTGCCTCTCTCTGTGTCTTTCTCTGTCTCTCTGTCAGACAGTCTGTCAGTAGATCTCCCTCCCTCCCTCTCTCTCTCTCTTTCCCTCTCTCTCTCTCTCTCCCTCCCTTTCTCTCTCTCTCTCATCCTTTCCCTCTCTATCCAGTCCCTTCCTCCATGTTTTCCTTTTTCTTCTTCTGGTTCCTCCCTCTCTCCTTAGTTCCATCTATACATCCACAACACACACAAAATAAATTTTACATGTGCTAATATGTGTGTACACATATCCCATCATTCCATAATGAAGGTATAGCTCCCCACAACGTCTCCTTGTTCCACTTCTCCAGCTATCCTTCCCGAAAGACATCATCTCTGCCTTGCCTTCTGTCATCTATCAATTAGCTCGCCTGCTCTTGAAATTCACAAAAATAGACTCAGTCAGAGTCTTTTATGCCTGGCTTCTTTAGTTAAAAACAATTAACATAATAAACATAAATCCACATCTAGTTGTGTGGGCATTACTTAGTTTTGATTCTCACATATTCCGTTGCCTGGATGTACCAGCACATGTTAACCCATCTTCTCCTCATACGTGTGTGCACCATGAGGCATGCTCTTAGGAACACAGGTGCTATGAACTCTGTATGCTGACCTCTGTCACATAGCATTTGTAGAGTTTAGAGTAGAGTTGAAGAATTTTGCTTCTGTTTTTTAGAGCCTCAGTCTTTTCCTTGAGAAACGGGGCGCATCATGTTATTTTTCCTCTAGTGTTGCTTGGCTCAGTGGGCAAGAGGAACTCTAATGCCCAATAACTCTGAGCCTAAGGATGCTGTTTGACACTGAATGCCTACATCCAAACCCAGGCCGACTTTGTTTCGCTGCTGGGCTGGGCAGATGGGGTGTTGTTCATTGCTGTGACAAAAAGCCAGACTTAGGAAACAGAGGACTTATTTTGGCTAATAGTTTGAGTCAATTGCAGTGAGGAGATCTCAGCAGGTGTGCGAGACAGTTGGTCACATGGCAACCATAGAGGAATGAAGGCCTGTGATCAGTTCGCTTTCTTCTGAATCTAAAGTACAAAATACCTTACTTGGCATGAACGTGCATCGTCTAGTATGACAAGAAATGAGTCATGATGACATCTAGGTAGTTGAGTTATGATTGAGACAATGTTCTCAACATTGTCTGGTCTTTTATTTTTATAATTATTTATTTAATTTACATCCCAATCCCAGCTTCCTCTCCTCCCAGTTCCTCCCTCTCACCTCTCCCACACCATCCACCCCTTCCCCTTTCCTCCCCAGAAAAGGACAGGCCTCCTATGGATATCAACCCACCTCAGTATATCAAGTTGCAGTAAGACTAAGTGTGTCTTCTCCTGTTGAGGCTCGAAGGGGCAGGCCCAGTTAGGAGAAAGGATCCGAAGGCAGGACAGCCTCTGCTCCTGCTTTAGGGGTCCCATGACATGAAGCTCCAGCTGCACAACTGTTACATATGTGCAGAAGGCCTAGGTTCATCCTATGTTCTCTAACTTGCAGTTCATTCTTCATGAGCCCTTATGAACACAGGTTAGTTGATCCTATAGGTTTTCCTGTGGTCTCCTTGACAATCTGGTTCCTTCAATCCTTCCTTCCTTTCTTCCACAGGATTCCCCACCAAATGTCTGGCTCTGGATCTCTGCGTTTGTTTCCATCAGTGGCTGGGTGAAGCCTCTCTGGTGACAGTGATGCTAGCCTCCTGTCTGCAAGTACAGCAGAGTGTCATTAGCAGTGTCAGGGGTGGGCCCTCTCTTATGGCATGGGTCTCAAGCTAGGCCAGTCATTGGTTGACCAATCTCTCAAAGTCTGCTCCATCTTTTACCCCTGCACATTTTGTAGGCAGGACAAATTGTGGTTCTAAAGTTTGTTTCTTGGTTGGGGTCCCAATTCCTCCATTGCAAGTCTTGCCTAGTTACAAGAGTGGGCCAGTTCAGGCTCCATAACCCCCATTGCTAGGAGTCACAGATTCCTGGGGACTCCCATTGTCCTAGGTTTCTAGCTCTTCTCAGAGATGCCTCCCGCAATCCAGCTGTCTCTCCCAGGGCTCTCTCCCTCTGTCCTCCCCCAATCTGATTCCTCTCGTTTCCATCCCCACTTGTCCCTTGCCCAGTCCCCACCCTTCACCTCCCCTTGTCTACAACATATGGAAATCCATCAATGTAATTCATCATATAAACAAACTGAAAACAAACAAACAACACACTAGCAACTCATTAGATACTGAAAAAGTCTTTGACAGAATCCCAACCCCTTTTATTCTTATTTTAAAATTCAGTCTGGGACCCTAGCTAATGGGATGGTGCTGCCCAAAATTAGGGTGGATTTTCCCATCTCAATTAGCCTAGAGGTAACCCTGCCACATTAACAGCTTCACAGCAGGCATCTCCTCCTGAGCTCTCCAGAAGCATGGGTGTGGTACTCAGTACAGAGATGCTGTCTGAGTCACCTTCTATCACTGGGATGAAACACAAGGACCAAAAGCAGTTGGAGAGGAAGGAGTTTATTCAGCTTACACTTCTACATCATAGTCCATCACAGAAGGAAGTTATAGCAGACACCCAAGCATGGCAGGATCCTGGAGGCAGGAGCTGCTGCAGAGGCCATTGAGGGGTGCTGCTCCCTGGCTTGCTCTCCATGGCTTGCTCAGCCTGCTTTCTTATGGAACCCGGGACCACCAGCCCAGGGATGGCACCACCTACAGTGGGCCAGGCCCTCCCATATCAATCACTATTAGGAAAAAGTACCCTACAGGCTTCTGTACAACCCAATCTTTTGGAAGCATTTTCTCAACAGAGGTTTCTTCCTATTGGATGATTCTAGCCTGGGTCAAGTTGCCATGAAATTATCCAGCACAGATGCTAAGTTGAAAGTGGACACCTACCAGCTCTCATCCAGGGGGTACTTCCTCCTTAGCCATTTGTTCAATTTCTTCTGGCCAAAAAGAAAGACAAGGATGGCATCTGAACCAGTCTCCAGAGAACTCCTTTGTGTGCCAGCATTAATTGTTTGAAACTTCCAACCTTCAGAGAGACAAAGCAGATGATTTTCCAAGGGGTTAGGAGTAGCAAGACTTCAAATGAAAGAGTTTTCACAAATGTGAAGGGTTTCTATGGCCTCAAGAAGGCATCATGTTCAGAGGAGAGTGTGTGAGAATCCCTGAGCCCCTTCTATGGCTCCAGGGTGAAGCACTCCCCTTGTCTGAACAAGAACTAGGGTGGATCCTGAAGGGACTGTAGTAGGAGCCAGAAGCCTGTGTCAGTAATACCATAAATCAAGGGTAATTTTAAAGGGGCTTTTTGCTTGGGATGCTGTGGTACCCTCTGGATAGCACCTCCCTCCGGGCATAGAGAGTTGTAGATACATGGTAGACAGCACCCAGAGCCACTTGCCTAAAAATAATGGGCTTGTATTTCATCTTCAAAAATAGTGTGTTGGGTTTGGAATGCTCTCTTCCCCTCTTTGGGACTCAAGGATTATTGGATTACGAAGCAAAAAGCTTTTCCTGGCTTTGCAGGATAGTGTGTGAAGCCTGGGAGACAATGGTGACTGAAGTGTGTGGAAGCTTTCTGATTTAACAGCATTAGGCACGAGTATTCTGATCACTGTCCTGTTTAGCTTCAGTTGTCAACTTGACGCAGCCTACGGCCACCTGAAAGAAGTTGAAGAATTGTCTCTATTAGATCAGCCTGTGGGCCTGTACGGGGGGTGGGGGTAAGGGTGGGGGGTTGTCTTGATTGTTAATTTATTTAGAAGGGCTTATCCCATGGTAGGCAGCATCATCCCTTGGTGGGTAGTCCTGACTGCATAAGAAAGTTGTAGAAGCATAAGCCTGCCAGCGAACCAGCCATCAAGTAGCATCCTCTCTGGTCCCTGTTACACATCTTTGGCTGTGAGGAGATGTCCTCTGCTGGAGGTGATCCCATGTGGAATTGCAATCTGGTGAGCACATGCTAAGTTCCAGCACTTTCAGAACTCAAACTTTGAGGTCACACTCCTCATTGTACTGCATATTTACACGCAATTTTGTTGTTTGGTTTTGTGTGTGTGTGTGTGTGTGTGTGTGTGTGTGTGTGTGTGTGTGCGCACTGGATGTGTGCAGGTGCCCAAGCATGCCCCTGGAACTGGAATCATGGATGACTGGGAGTGAACCGATGTCGGATACTGAGGAGCAGATTCAGGTTTTCTTCAAGAGCAAAGTGCTTCGGGCACTGAGGTGTCTCTCCAGGTCTCCGGATGGCCATTTTTAAAATATTACTTAATCGGCAGAACATAGAGTTGGATGGATATTCTTCCTCATCTTCCTGGTGTTTTCAGAACAGTTCTCTGTATACTGAGGTTACAAAGCAGGGCTCAGCCACAGGATGTCTGCCTCTCTCCAAGTGCTTACCCCTCATCTTTTGGATCTAAGGCGTTCTCTTCCCTCAAGAAAGACAGAAAGATCACCCACCTCCTGAGCTCACCTAAAATCATTGCCACCTTTGTAGATAAAAAAAGAGAGTCGACTCCTATGATTCCATGTTTGAGGGCAGCAGAATGGAAGTGAACTCTTAGTGTTTAGGAACAGTTGCTCTAGAGTGGACACAGGCTTAGGTGCGGAGAGGGTAAGAAAGGCAAAATAGGCTTCAGTGAAGAAGAAATCATGATGCCACGTAGGTGAGGAGAGGACCAGGACTCCACACAGATCTCTGCACTGCTGTCCTGAACAGCCAACTAGGCTGCAGTGTATCACTCCCTGTTCTGTCCAATCTTGGCAGTTACTGACATTGCAACAAACCTTGTCATCTTCAAAGTTCACACTTAATAGCTACATAGTAAAGTTATGTTGAAAATCAAAACCATACCACAGTGTTTCAAATAAGGATCAAGTTACTGTTACAAAGTAACGGAGAAGAGGTGATTTAATCGAGGAAGGACAGATTTCAGTTTATAGGAGCAAGAGAGAGGACGGCTGTTGATGACACTGCATCCCAAGTCAAGAATTAGATATGAACAGGAAGTAGGACCTGTCTATCAAACCTCAAGGCTCACTCCTTTGCGACTCACTTCCTTCACAACCATCTCAAACAGCTACACCATCTGGTAACAAAGTGTTAAAAACACAGGAGTTGGTGGGGGACATTTTACATTCAAACCACAATGAGGAGTTTCACAGTTTGTGTTGGCTGCATGTATAGCTGTCTAGAATAGCATGGAGCCTGCAGACTGCAGGTTGGACACCCCTGCAGAGAGTCTAGCTCAGGAGCATCACAATGTCACATACAGTTTTAGACTCCATGTCCTCTTGCACCCTGTATCTTCAGGGGCACCTCTTAATCACTTGCCGTTTAACTCTTATAAAGATTCAGGAATAGTCAGAACCAGGGTCTTTGAAAGACCCATGGCTTCCAAAACAGCTTTGAAGCCTCCTTGGATGGCAAAGGGCAGAAGGGTAAGTCAAGCAAATTGCCTGCCCAGGGCCAGCACAAGTGAGACTGGAGAGCTGTATGCAGAATCGGGATCTGGGAGAAACCTATGGACATGCATGACACAAGAGTCATGTCTGAGGCAGGAAGGTGGGAACAAACTAGGGTAGATGAAGGGATCCTCCAACTGCCAGGTCTCCAAGAAAATAATACCAAGGTTTCAGAGTAAAGGTGGCTGTCAGAGATGCTCTAGATAGAAACGGCTCCTATCAGGGACCCCACTGGGCTCAGTTGAGGGCTGGGCTAGGAGAAACCCTATGGTCATGGATTTGGAATGGACAGGCCCAAAGTGGCAATAGCTGGGGATTTTCAAAAGTGCTCCTGCTCATAGACCCTGGAGAGGTGAGAGAAGTGGCAGGCACATATGGAGCCAAATCCTTCTTCTCTCCCTCCCCCTCCTTTCTTCTTCTCTCCTCTTTCCATGACTCTTCATATGCATCCCTGGTTATTTCTTTCCTCTCCAATGGCTCCATATTTTTTTCTGACATGAAACCACAGACAGCCTCCAACAACAAGAAGCTTAAATTATCCCTGGAGAAACCCATCATTATAGAGAGAGGAAATCTGCTTGCTCTCAGCATACATCTTGACCTCAGCAAAGGGTCCCTAGCCACCATGATGTATCCCACTAAACCTAAGGGACTTGGGGGGGGATCTTAGAAAGAAGTGGCCGAATAGAGAAGAAAAAGGGGTTCCTGATTTAAGGTCTCACCAGAAAATGCTTGTACAAGTCCCAAAAGCTGGAAAGCCATTAAAGGAACCAGTGTGCCCTGTCACTGCCTCAGTAAGAGGGAACCAGAGGGACCTGTGGACTAGAGGACATCTGGAGACTGTGAGTGCCCACCATCTCAGGGGTCTCCAGATGGAAGTGATAATCACAATGTGGTTATTCTAGGCACTGAGTCAGATCTGAGTTCTCAAGATAAGCAGATGTAGGCAGAAAACAGATAAACAAATCACTAAATAGGTAGATAATTGATAGATGAGGGTTAATAAATAGACAGTGGATAGGTAATATATAGCTAGATGCCAGATAATTGATAAATGATACAAAAATCATCAATAGCTAGTAAGAAGATTTTTGTTTCAGTGGTAGTTTTTACTTACACTTATTGATTGATTGATTGATTGATCGATTGATTGATTGGGGCTGGAGAGGAACACAGGGCCCCCATATGCAAGGTAAGCATACTACTATGAATCCACAGAATCTGCTCTCCAACTCATGAAGCCACTTTTAAAGAAAGCTATTCTGCCAGCTTCCCCACCCCCCTGTGTTCCTGTTTCTCATCCACATTCTCAAGTGACTATGTGAATAAGGGCTGGTTTTTCAAGTCTGACCTTCCCTCTATGCCACCCCAAATTTCTGGTACCCACACTCCCCTAGGTGTCTGGGGATTAAGTCATAATCCAGAGCTTAACCTACTTCTGCAGCTCTTAACTCTGCCCTATCTCCACCTCATACACATATCACAAGGCCTTGATAGCCTCTGTGTCTCACTGACTATCCATCATCTATCTAATCTATCTATCTATCTATCTATCTATCTATCTATCTATCTATCTATCTATCTATCTACCTACTTATCTATCTATCTATCTATCTATCTATCTATCTATCTATCTATCTATCCATCCATCCATCCATCCATCCATCATTCCATTCATCCATCATATATCTATATCTATATCCATATCTAAATCTATATCCATCCATCCATTTATCTGTCTGTCTGTCTATCTGTCTACCTATCATGGCTGTAATGATGTTGATGGTCATGATAGTTCTGATGATGGTGGTTATGGTAGAGGTGATGGTTTTTATGTTGGAGATAATAGTGGTCTGGTGGTGATAGATAGTGAGGGTTGTATTGTTGTTGTTGGCTGTAGTGGAGGTGATCATGGTAGTGATGGTGGGTGATGGTCGTGGTGGAAGTAGTCATAATCGTGATGGTAGTTGTGGTAGAGATAAGAGTGACCTGTGGTGATAGTGAGGGTTGTGTTATTGTGGTGGTTGTGGTAGAGGTGATAGTGATGGTGACAGTTGTGGTGCTGGTGGTGGTAATGGTGATGGCCATTCTTTCACAGGGCTATTGTATCCAATGATCAATGTAACCAAATTCATGAGAGCCTGATAGAACCAACATCTTCACCAAACTTCCACATGGCTGAAGAGGAGGCCACCTCTGTCTGGATGACTTTTTCTAAGGCAAAGAGGCCACTTGAGACACATGTCTTTCAGAGACTCCTGGGAGGAAAGAGCAAAGACTCCAGACACCTGGCCATTTTCACCTTGCTGGGAGACATTCCTCCAGTTAACCTTTGCCATCTGGTCCAGTTGTCTTCCAGCCTTCATTTCCCTATTGGTCAAACAGTGCTGGGCTTGCAATATTTATAATAAGCTAATAAATGAACGCATGTGGATTGCACACACTGTGCACCAGGCCTTGGCATCTGCCACAGAAAAGTGAAATTCTCAAAGGGCCCATTGCACAAAAGGGGGCAGAGAAGATAAAGGGAACGTACAACAATAGTTAAGCGTACGGGGCCTTCAAAGATAATGAGTGCTCTGCCAACCATTGTATCACTTAACCCCAAGGTCAAAAAGTGGACGTAGACTGTGTGTGGGTTGGTTTGTGCCAACTTGACACAAAGTGCAGTCACCTGGGAACGAGGAACCTCAGCAGATACTGCCTCCATCAGATTGCCTGTGGGGCATTTTCTTGATTAATGATTGGTACGTAAAGGAGCATTTGCTGATCCAGTCATTGCAGTGACAGCGCCAAACACCAGTGAAGTGGGGGCTCATATGACTGACAATCTGATGAGGAGTTCCGAGGGATGCATCAAGAGTCCTCCCTACTAGCTCTTTCCTGCAGCCACCCAAGTCCCCCACTTCTCTCCCTGGACTGGGGAAAGAATCCAGGACCTCACAGGAGCTAGGCGAGTGCTCTTCTTCTGAGTCACACCTGCAGCCTCAAGGTTCCTGACGATGCGCTTGTGTGTATGTGTGTGTAGAGGAGGGTGGTCTGGGCCAAGCTAGGGTGCCTTGGCAAGGATATTTACAGAGGAGCCATCTCCCCCATCCTGCGAGGAACATACTGTTTACACTTTCAGGGCAGCAGGGACCCAGCTTCTAACGGATTAGCCATTTAAGAAAGAAAATCAAAATAAACTTTATTCTTGCTCTCCAAGGAACAGCAAAGAAAGCACACAGCAGTTTCTCCCACTGTCTGTGGCCAGAACCAAACACACTCTGTGCTTGGTTTCCCTGGGCTGCTGGATCTGGCAGCTTGTAATTCAGAGACTTAGGGTCCTCACATGCTCCCTTAGCAGATTCCCAGAGTGTATTCTGGCTTGGCTTGGCTAGGAGACTGAAGGCGTAGGGGACTGAGGAAGAAAGGGTCTCCCCTCCACCCCCTGACCTGTATCTGTGTGTTTGCGGAGCCTGTGACGGGTCTCAGGGAAGTGGGCTGGCAGGATAATTATCTGCCTGTTAATTACAACCAGCCACGGAGGAAGGCTAAGTATGCCAAGTGGTGGTCCTGCCAACTGGAAGATGCCCTCAAGCGAGGGATTTGTGGCTGGCTGTGCAACTCGGCAGGGCTTACGTTTCTTGGCTGTGCACTTGAGAGAGCACAGCTTCACCTTCTCTGTTTTTATTTTATTTTATTTATTTATTTTTTTAATTTTTCGTTCTTCTTTCTTTCTTTAATTTCCGCTTCAGAAGGGGGCGGGTGGGTGACTTGGTTGTGAACCTCACTTGGATTCTGAATCTAGGCCTTTTCAGATCTGTGGAGCGGCAGGGAGCTGCATAGGCCTTGCTTTCATCCTCTGGGTGGAGGGCGCTATGTAGCTAATGGTCCTCGAATGAAATAAATGCACCCGCAAAGTGGATTGATAGCAAGGTGCGCTAACAGAATGCTGGCTGCTGGGGCTGCTCTGTAGATACTTAGCCTGTATGAGTGGTAGGGTCTTCTTACCGCTCCATTCAGGCAGTCAGTTGTGGCACAGTATTGCAGGAGCTAGGTGGGGGACTGGGTAGATGTTGCTGTAAATGTTATTTTTAATTTTTTTTTTGTTTTGAATTTGACCTGGCCAGCTCCCCAATAATTGAGGCCTACTAGACTTATTTAATCATCTTTAGCACAATTACTGGGCGAATTACCCCTAATCTAGCTTTCTAATGCTAGCCTGGGTACTTCCTAGCTGTGTTCCCCACATACTTGGTGTTTGAGTCCCACCTGGGTTATTCTGCTCCAGCAGTCTGTCCTCAGGGGGCATTTCACTCAGGCACATGTGGTCCATCACATCTAAAGGAGACCTCCTTGTTCTCTCCACCTTCTTTCTCCTTCCTACTCCTCTGTCCTCCTCCTCTTGGTGGTCCCTACATGCGACTCCCAGCCAGGTAACTAAAGCCTATTCTCCTCAGTCATTGATGGTAGCCACTCTCACTTAACTGATAACCTTTAAATTGGAGATCAGGTTTACACAACAAAGGCCAGTGTACAGCAGAATTCACTCATCTGGAAGCAACCAGATCTGGGGGTTCAGAATCTAGTATTTGTATACACAGCACTCCTCCCTCCACCAACAGGTGCCATAACCCATGGTGTTCTTGACATTTTGGCCTGAGCTCCTGGCTCATCTCTCTTACTTTATTTTGTCCTTGTCTATGAAAGTCTTTGGCTTAATTTGAAATCCTCCTTCACTGGGTTTAGGTCCCCGAAGGGAAATAGATGTGGTAGTTGCTCTTGACCCTGTGGAAAGAGTCCAACACTCCAGGATTGCTATGGGCTGGGAAGTCTCAGAGTTGAGAAATATTTAAGACTAGCAGTGGTGTGGAAGGTGTGACTCAGTGGTCAATCGCTCACCTAGCATGCCAAGGCCCTGGGTTCTAGTCCTAGCACTGGAAAACACCAAACAGAAAATGGGCCATCGCGGGCACCATAGTCCCCTATGACTTGGTAAAGTCTGGAGAGTGAGCCCTTTAGGACCATGATTCATGTGGGGCTTTGGGTGGCACTAGTGTGGTATCCTATCTGCAGGACTTGTCAGAGGGTGACACTGGCCAGGGGACTGGATTCTCTTCATTTGTGTGTTGGGAGTAATGCTTATGTCTGTCTCAGAGGGCTGGACTGCGATGCTTGAAAGACACCCAGCACTGAGGCCTCTGAGGAAACATGGCGTTGAGCCGCTGGCTGCAGCTTTCACTTATAATTAGAGTTAGTGGCAGAGTCTAACATCTGTGTCTTCAGCAGGCTGCTGGCAGATTTTCTTGGGCATAGCTGCTTTCTCAGTCTCATTTTCTGGGGTTGAAATGGAACAACACATGTCCTGTTGAGAATCACTGATGTGTTCGTATTCTGGTGTGACTGCTTCTAGATCTGTATGTGTGTATGTGTATCTGTATATGTATCTGAGTGTCTGGTTTTGTGTGAGTATCTGTGCATAAATGCATGTATGCGTGTTTATGTGTGTGAATGTATGTATGTGTATATGCATGTTATGTATGTGTATGTATATGTATGTGTATATATGTATATATGTGTTTATATGTTTATTTATGCATGTTTGTCTGTGTATATGTATGTGTGTAAATGTGTGTGTTTTTATGTCTATGTATATATGTGTGTATATGTGTTTGTGTATGTGTATATGTGTATTTATATGTGTATATATGTATGTGTATATGTGTTTGTATGGCTATATGTGTATATGTCTATGTTTGTATGTCTATGTATATATGTGTATGTATGTGTGTTTATATGTCTGTGTATGTGTATATGTGTGTTTATATATTTGTGTATATGTATGTGTATATGTTGTATGTTTGTATTGTTGTATGTGTGTTTATATGTCTAGGTATATTATGTGTATGTGCATGTTTATAAGTCTGTATGTGTGTATGTGTGTTTATATGTCTGTGTATATGTATCTATGTATATGTGTGTGCATTTGTGTGTGTGTGTGTGTTTATATGTCTGTGTATGTGAGTTTGTATCTGTGTGTATAGAGTTATACACTGCCTGTCATGGACTAGGTTTATTGCCCTTTGTAAATTTCCCATTGTCCCTCTCTTTGAAGTCAGGGTGATGGAATGGGTGGCTTAATTAACACAGGATGGGGAAGGCTTGGGACATTCGGAGGAACTGTGGCCAGCACGTTCTTGCTGCTGCTCACAGTTCAGTTCACGGGATCCTTGGAGGAAGATGATCTGTTGACCCTGCACAACTCAGAATGACATTGAACTCTGAACCTTTCTCTGGAGCCTCCCTGGCTTGACTGTGTGCATCTCTCTGACCTCATCTCTATTCCCAGTTCCCCAAACCTACTCTGCTGAAGCTGCAGTCCTCTCTCTCTCTCTCTCTCTCTCTCTCTCTCTCTCTCT
>NW_022196905.1:112321087-112341682 GCF_008632895.1 Mastomys coucha
TCGCTCTCGCTCTCTCTCGCTCGCTCTCGCTCTCTCGCTCTCTCTCGCTCTCTCTCTCTCGCTCTCTCGCTCTCTCTCGCTCTCTCTCTCTCTCTCTCGCTCTCTCTCTCTCTCGCTCGCTCTCGCTCTCTCGCTCGCTCTCTGCTTTGACAGGCTGTATCTGTTCCCACCTCAGGCCCTTTGCTCTAGCTACTTCCTCTTCTTTTTGTAGTTGATCCGTCTGACTGCTTAAGGTTGCTGCTCAATGCCCTTGCCTCATGGAGGCCTCCTGGGTTACCCTATTTCAGGAAGGTCCCCATACTTCAGAAGCGGTCTGTCACATCAGATTAGCTTATCTGCATTCTGGAAGATTCTGTCTCGCCCCTCGGGATGTGAAATCTCACTCCTTGTCTCCTTACCTAGGATAGGGACCTCAAATATCTTGTTCCTAGGCATAGCTCCGACAGTTTGGATGAAGCTGGGCATCCCATAAGTATTTCTTAGAAAAATGAAGTCAGTGAAGATCAGCCCATGTGGAGAGCTAGGAAGGTGATCAGAGTTGGGAGAAAATCTGGATGCAGAAAGGAGTTGAAAGCATGTATTTGGTGCTGAGTGCCAGAGGTGTGGCTAGCAGACAGAGACATTTTAACAGGTAGAGGGATATGCTAGAACCCTGAGTTTTCCTGCAGGGCCTGATATTTAGACCAGAAATCAAGAGTGGGGAAGAGAGCCTGGAGAGAAGGCTCAGTGGTTAAGAGCTGACTACTTGCCGCTCTTGTAGAGGACTGGAGTTCAGCCTCTGCATATGCTAGGCAAAGCTTTGGGAACCTCTCGTGAAGATTTAACCAGTACAGATGGCCAAGCAAGGGCAGGGAGCTAGAGGAAGCTGGCTTCAACCTGACACTGAATAGCCTCAGGATTGTCTCAGCCAGCTGTTCCTGCATGACAAACCACCCCAAATCTTAGTGGAAATTACAGGGACGATTTAGCTCATGAGCCCGTGAGTACTGTGCTGACTTAGGGAAGGCTGCTGGAGCTGTTCACCTGTCAGCAAGCAGTTTCTGGGTCAGCCTGGGGTGGCTGGGCTGCCATGGTTCAACACCGCAGTTCACTTCTGCACCACGGTGCCTCTTCAAGCTTTCTAAGCTAGAGCTTAGAGCTAACTAACGTATAGCCACTTGTGTCTCCCTCTGACTGTCAAAGTGAATCTGAGCATCATTCTGTTCCAGTTTAGGAGTTTGAGAAGATTCTCTTCTCAATGGGAGCTTGCTGCAAAGCATGTAGGGAAATGACTGAAATGACTGTTGCATGTGCAAGTAACCCATTTTACAGATGGGAAACTGAGGACTAACAGCAATCATTGGCTTGCTTGAGGTCCCAGCTCACGACTGGACCATCTAAGGGATCCTTCTTGCCCCAATGTTCTCCTATCTGATTTTTTAACTTTCTCTTTGCTACCTTGCTCTTTAAGACAGGGTCTCTCACTTCCTATAACTTACTTATTAGGCTAGGCTGGTGTGCTGAGATCTTCAGGGACTCCATCTTTCTCAATCTGGGATTACAAACTTGACCCAGCTATTTTTCTTGGGCTCTGGGGATTGAACTGAGGTCTTCACTCTTGGGTGCTAATATCTGACTGCCCAAGCCCTCTCCAGTTATCTCTTTATTTTTCATTTTGAGACAGATTTTTACTCTGTAGCCCAAGCTGGCTTGGCCTTGCAATCTTCCTGGCTCAGCTTTTCAAGTGGCTGGGTTTATAGTCCAGTACTACCAGGTCTAGTGATTGAAGCACTTTTTGGTCTAACCTCAGATCATTGTCTTCTGTTCATGTAGAAAGCCAGAACAGCACATCTCTTGTGGTGCTTGTCAGCTGCCCCCACCCTTGTGGCTGTCTTGCTTCCATGTCTTGGCTTGTCCTGTACATGGTCTGGATAATTCTTTTCCCATTCCCTGAGGCCCATGTTCCATTCTTTCTGGTTTGCCCCACTTGGGCCCATTTTTGCAGAGCTTCAGTGCCCTCTCTGGGGCTGGTCTACCACAGAGTTTGTCACAGCTGTCTGACATCTGGGAGCCCGTTCGTTTCTGCAGGTCTTAGCTCCAGTGTATTTATGATTACAGTGATAATCAGGGTACTAAGAAGCTGCCTCTCCCCCACCTCAGGTCTTCACAGGTCAGCCAAATCTAGAACTACTTATGTCTCTGGCTCCTCAGAGCCTAGAGAGGCATTTGTAATGCTCATTGCGTGCAGACTCTGTTGCAAAGGAGATACTGGGAACAAATAGAGTCTCACAGAAGTCCAGACCTGGGACCCCTCTAGATATTGGGCTTTCTCTTGTCTTTATACTCTTTCCACAGGCAGGTCCTCACTCAGTGTTTGTTGAGTGAATTACTACGTGTCTCCATGATGAAGCTAGCAACACAAGGCAGGGGCTGCCTGACATCACTTAGATGCTAAGATCCTCAAGTCAAAAGATGGAGTTAGGATTCATCTTGTATCCTGCTATCTGCCCTCCCCCCCAATGGCTAACACACAGTAGGTCCTCAGATTCCACTTGCCCTTGATCAACTTACCATAGAAAGAAAAGCTGTCCAGCCTTGGATCCCCCAGGGCTTATTTTCCAACGTACCTCCCTCCCTGCACCCCCTTCTCCCAGCCATGCTGAGTTCTCGCTTCTGTGGTTGGAAGCCTGTCTCTGAGCATTGTGCAAACATGGTTTTGTGTGGTTGAAATGCATTTTTTAAATGTCACTAATTACTCAATAGCCTGTGACCACTCTTTCAGGGTTATAATTGGTCTGTCATGTAAATAGCTAATTAGGGGCCTTGGAGAAGGGGCAGATGGGAGGCCTGCCCAAGGCCTTCTGACTACTTCTTTCTCTCCAGACCCCCACGGGAGACCCTGGGGTCCCTTTCGTCATTGGCTGGAGGAGAAGGGACATTCTCAGGCCCCAGCAGGGACTGCAGACCTCGGACCTCCCTGATAGGCTGGGACTAGCACATACCCACACTCAAGGAATTCTCAGGCCACCAAGTTTAATAGGAACCAACTGTGCGTGCCCTCCGCCCACTCTGGTGCCCAACAGAACTTACTACTTTGCAATCCAGACAGCTCACATGTGTGACACTGCAGTGTGCCAGCTGGCCTTTCCCCCCTGGGGAGCTGGGCTGCTCTGGTCCTGTCCAGTCCTTTCTCTGTGAGCATCCACAGTTGGGTCTAAGGATGTGGAGCTTACTCCACAGAACACATCTTTTTTTTTTTTTTTTTTTTTTTTTTGGTTTATTTTTTCAAGACAGGATTTCTCTGTGTAGCCCTGGCTGTTCTGGAACTCACTCTGTAGACCAGGCTGGCCTCAAACTCAGAAATCTGCCTGCCTCTGCCTCCCAAGTGCTGGAATTAAGGGCGTGCGCCACCACCGCCCGGCTCACAGAACACATCTTACATCTGCTCTCCTACCTCTTGGTGTCTCAAAAGACAGGATGTCTTTTGCTTTGCTCTAGTGAAAAATGGGTTTTAGAGTTGGCTACTGGGTGAAAGTACTTTCGGCCAAGCCTAACAACATGAGTTCCATACCCTGGACCTACACAGCGGAAGAGAACCAACTGCTCTCTCACCTCCACATGCCTGCCATGGAATATGTGTGCATTCATGTATGCATGCGCATTCACATGCATGTGTACACACACACACACACACACACACACACACACACACATACACAAACAACCACATAAATAAATACATTCAATTAAAACAATCAAACCATACGCAGCACTGCTTATCATCCCAGGCAAGATTTGAGATACAAATCTTCTATCTGGTTCCTGGGAGATTTCTCTTGTCAACAAATGGGAAAGCTTGAAAGGCAGGTGTGGAAAGAGAAAGCCAAGCATGTGGACTCCATCATCTGGTAGGATATTTGCTACATCGGTCGTCAGCGGTGAGGCAGTGGGCTGGGCTGTGTCCTCGCTGAGTGTCCCGATGACGGGGGCCCTAGCTTGTGGGGGTCCCAATGACGGGGGCCCTAGCTTGTGGGGGTGACTTTCCTGAGCAGAGCTATGCTGTCCTGGCTTGGGATGGGCCTCTCTGACCCACCTGGCTACACCCAGGCTTCGGTCTGTTTCTCGGAGTACCGGAAGTTTAAGGGCGTTCCGCTGATGTGGCTGAGGGGTCTGGAGAGAGCTGCCTAAAGGGGCCTACCTTCTTGGCGTGCACGTTTGGAAAACATAGTCAAGGCCTTGGTCCCCTCTAATCTTAGTGACGTCACTAAGGTTTAAAAATGGGCCAGTAGGACTGGAGAGATGGCTTAGAGGTTTACAGCACTCGCAGCTCTCACAGAGGACCTGAGTTCAAATCCCAACCAACACCCATGTTACAGGTATCTCACAACTGCGTAAGTCCCACCCCAGGGGCTCCAATGCCCTCCTGCATGCATATACATAAATAAAAACTGCAAAAATAAAGCTTTTTAAATGGGCCCAGTTAGGTGACTTGGTTGTGTGCTCGCATGCACGCACACACATATATTTTCTACCTAGTAAAACTTTGTTTCAGAGAAACAAAAGGAAAAAAATCTGTTTTGAGATGGGAAAATTTATTCAGTAACCAAATTAATCAGCTTATTTTCATTCATCAATTTGACTCAGGATTTTAAAGAAAATTGAAAATTTAGAAATATAGAAGAAATTATTACTATTTATTTTTTTAAAAAGGTCTTATAATTTTCCCACCTAACACACCCAGTTACCACTTTGGAGAATCTCTGTCTCAGCCATTCTCCTGTAGTGGTTTAGGTACCTGGCACATACATGCACACTTGAGTATATGAAGACACAAACATGCAGGACAGGGTTTATTTTGCATTTATTTACTTATTTACTTCTTGTGTGTGTGTGCAGGTCAAAAGTCAGCTTCTGGCGCAGGAATTGCTCACGTTGGTTTTGGAGACAGAGTCCCTCACTGGTCTGCCCCTTGCCCATCAGGCTGACTGGCAAGACTCAGGGACAGCTGTCTCACCCACTCAGTGTTGAGGTTCTAAGCTCAGGCCACTATGCCTCACTCTGACTTTTTTTTTTTTAACATGGGGCTGGTGGTGGAACTCAGGCTTCATTGCTTGCAAGGTAAGTGCTTTACTGAAGCACTGAGCTGTCTGTCTCTTGTCCTGATGATCCCCCCGCCCCATTTTTAATCTTTGACAGTTTCATACTGAAATATAATGATTTTTTTGTCATGGCACGCCTCTCTCATTGTCCCCTTCTCCTGCTTGGGTCTCCCTCCTACCTTCACATCTCCATGTGCGCACATGCGTGTGTGTGTGTGTGTGTGTGTGTGTGTGTGTGTGTGTGCGCGCGCGCGCGCATGCGTGGGAAGGGGAGAGGGAGAGAGAGAGAACCAAGTTTACTGACTGGCTCATGGGCCTTCTCAGAGGCCACACACAGCCCCAGTGGTACTGGAAGCTGAAACTGTGCCCTGTGTTTCCTGTGACATGGGGACACGGGTGCTTGGTCCTATTGTAGAGTTTATGAGGACAGGGTTTCACTAACTTATCAGAGTAGGAGTGCACCAAATTACAGTTAAATAACAGCCCTACTGCTGGCATTCTGGGAGTTCCTAAGCCCTCACAGTTACAAACAAGGCACTGTCTGTTGTGATTTTAAAAAGAGAAAGAAATATTAAGATATGTTCTATGGGGGTGTGATGAGGTGTGGGGGAAGGGAATGTCTCAGTGGCCCCTCTTCCCCCTGAGGGACCAGCCTGGGGAGGGGAGTTAAGAGGGTAGTGGAGGCAGAGAAAGAGAGGTAGAGAGTAGAGAAGTAGAGGCTGGCCATGACCATGTGGAGAGAGGTGGGGAAGGAAATGGGGAGAGAGGGGGAGCAAGGAGGCTAGAGGCAAGGGAGAGAAGCAGGAGTGACACAGAGAGGAGGGGGCAAGTAGCCCCTTTTATAGTGGGCCAGGCCTACCTGGCTGTTGCCAGATAACTGTCGGGGTGGAGTCCAGACAGAATATTAACAACCCCGGTTTTGGTTTTGTTAAAAAATGAACGAATTAGAAAGAGGTGATGGCGAAGCAGGAATAGGGCCGTTGTGATATCTGGCTGCTTCCTGCTGACATTGGGGCGATGTGTCTCTGGGGAATCTAGAGGAATGGGTATGGGGAATGTTTGTCCAGTCTTGGGAGAGTTGTCTGTTTTCTTGCTGTCCAGGGTCTGTGGAGCTATCTGAGGACAGGTCAAAAGGAATGGGTCTAGTAGAAGTGTCTGCGTCTGTGACAGGAGATGAAGCATCTGAGGTTGCTTCTCGGGAGCTGCCCCTGGATGTAGTAAGCGCCTGGACTTGACCAGATGTTGAAACACACTATTATAGGTAGAGAGTAAGATTGAATACATTTGGGAGAAAGAAAAAATTTCTTAAGATGTACATTTGAAACCCAGAGGAATTGGAATTCCACCCTCTGGAAGAGGTCAGGCAGATGTACTGATCTGGGTGGAGCCTGTTTGGTCCAGGAGAGATAGATCTGAGTAGGTTTTCTGTAGATAACAACATGAGTTAGCAACATGAACAGTCTTAAAGATGAGCCTTTTGTGGAGCCGAAGGAACAAGGTTAACAAGTTGAAAAAGTTGGATTGTATAGTAGAATGTTTTATTAGAGTTAGGCAAATTTATAGGAACTCAGATACAACAGTGGCATAGCAAGAAGAGAAAATATGAAGTCTTTAATTAACAGAAGCAGAGTTTAGGTAAGGAGATAACAGATTACATCTATGGAAGATGTTTTCTATAGCTGTCGATGTAGTCAGAAGTCTGGGAAATAAACAACAATCTAGCAGTTATTTCCTGTTTTGTCTTTGTTGTTTGTTTTCCAAGCCTCGATCTCACCTCTCCACATAGACAAAACCAGCCTGGAGCTGGAAATCCTCCTGTCTCAGGCTCCTGAGTGCTGGGATTGCAGATGTATACCACCACATGTTGTAGTCTATGAAACCAAGACTTGGGGAATACCTTTCTTTCTTCCTTCCTTCCTTCCTTTCTTCCTTCCTTTCTTTCTTTCTTTCTTTCTTTCTTTCTTTCTTTCTTTGTCTGTCCATCTTTTTCTGTTTGTCTGTCTATCTGTCCTTCTGTCTGTCTTTCTGTCCGTCTTTTGTTCTTTCTTTTTGTATTTTTCTGTCTGTCTTCCCCTTTCTTTCCTTCCTCTTGTCTATCTGCCTGTCATCTGTCATCTGTCTGTCCCTTTCATTTTTCTATCTATCCACCTTTCTTTTCTTTCTTTCTCTCTTTCTCTCTTTCTTTCTTTCTTTCTTTCTTTCTTTCTTTCTTTCTTTCTCTCTTTCTTTCTTTCTGCCTATCTGTCTGTCTTTCTTTCCTTCTTTCTTTTGTTCTTCCTTTCTTTTTCTGTCTTTATTTCTCTTTTTTCCATCATGTCTTTCTGTCTGTCTGTCTTGCATTCTTACATTTATTTCATGTCTAAGCATTGCATATTTACATCACTCCCACCCCACCTCCTCTTTGCTTCATGTCCCCCATTTCCCTCTCAAATTCATAATCCTTTAACTATTATTGTTACATAAATTTGTATGTGTGACATGCATATATATAAAACAACAATAAGATGTATATGTGTGTGCATATATGTGCACATGTATATAAACATGTACCTTGGTGGGTCTATTTAGTGTTGCTTATATGTATATGTGCTCAGCATGATCCCGTGGGATTGGGTAACCTATTGAGGAAAAGTCCCTCCAGAGGACTGGCTTTAAAGCCAGGACATTCACTGTGAGGCAGTGTCTTTTATCTAAGACAAGGAAGCTGCCAGCATGAAATCACAACATTGTGGCTGCCTACACAAGGTCTGCTTGCAGTGACAACACTAGTTGACATCCCAATGTGGATGCAAGGAATCTCACTATGTCCCATCCCTGACTGAAGAGCTACAGGTGATTCATGGTTGTTACCTCTAGAAAATGAAAGTGTTTTCCTTCCCCTTCCTCCTTCGCCTCTTGTATTTTCCTTTAAAAAATATTTTAGTCTCTCTCTCTCTCTCTCTCTCTCTCTCTCTCCTCTCTCTCTCTCTCTGTGTGTGTGTGTGTATGTTTTGTGTGCGTGTATGGTGTGTGTGTGTGTGTGTGTGTGTGCATGAATGTTAATGCCATATCAAGCTTATGGAGGTGAGAGGCAACTTGGGGGTTTCAGTTCTGTCCTCACATGGAGGTTCAATAATTGGACTTGGGTATCAGGGACATTTACCTCCTGAGCTATCTTGCCAGCCAGTATTTTCTTAATTCTTAGAGTTTTCTTTATTTTAAAAACTATAATTTGGGGAGCTGGAACTATGGCTCAGAGGTAAAGAGCATTGGATGTTCTTCCACAGAGCCTAGGTTTGACTCCCAGCACTCACATGACAGCTAATACCAGTTCCAGGGGCTCCGCAACACTCTCTTCTGGCCTCCTTGGGCACCAGGCATCTGTATGATGCACAGACATACAAGCAGGCAGAGCTCCCATACACATTAAAATAATAAAATAATTAAAATTTTAACTTAAATTTGTTTTTATTATACTTTCCATACATCCATTTATTCTTTATACATCCATTTCCCTTCTTCAAGTCTTCCCAAATTCTGCTCAACAGGTGGCTCCCAGCTTCATATCTTTGATAGCTCACAGAGTTCAGTTCCAGTTATTCACATCTGTGTGAGTGTGGGGCCATCCATCAGAGCGTGAGTGCTCTACCAGTGGGAACACCCTAACAAATGATTCTCCCTTCCTGGCAGCCATTAGCTTCCAATAGCACCATAGTAAGGTGCAGGCCTGGAGAGCCCCTCCCCATCTAGGCTGGCATTCTCTTTGGGAAAGGTTCTTGGAGCCATTAAACCCAATGTGGGGGCATTTTAAGAATCCAGACTCATATTTTTTCTCTTAAATTTGGTTTTATTTTTGCTAAGATACATTCCATGTGACATCTGGAGGTTTCTCTCCAGTTTCATCACCAGAGGGAACAACATATATTCATTCATTCATTCATTCATTCATTCATTTATTCATTCACCATCTACTGAACACCCACTTCACTCCAAGCCTTGGCCTGCCTGTTTTTCCAGTTAAAATGATGGAGGCTTCCCAGGTGGGAATCAGAATTCTCAAAGGAGCTGAAGCTATGATTCGTTTCTCCTTGGCCTCAGACCTCCCCTGGGGCCCTCCGCCTCTTTGGAGGAGGCGCCCAATGGTCTGGTATTTTCAAGGTGTAAGCTAGCACCATGCACCCAGGAGACAGAGGCAGAAAGCGTCCCTTCTCTAGGCCCTTGGAGTGGATGCTTAGGTGTCTACCGGAGCATTAAGCACTTGGCCTCCTCGCCCCCTCTTCTCTCTGACAAAGCTTTTACACGGAGCACGAGTGCCCATAAATAACAGGCCAACCTATAAATAAATACAGCTGGGAGCCCACAAAAGCCCCTGACAAATGCTGTTTATTTAATTTCTCAAGTGTGGTCCATTTGGGTGCAAGGAGAAGAGCGCCTGAGCTTTAACTAGGCCAGCATACTGCTGAGGCTCCCCTTTCCCATCCAGGGGCCATCTTGTTCTCTCCCTGACACTTTGTTGCTCTTTGTGCAACAGCTGAGCTGTCTGAAGCTAGGGGCTGGGGAGAAAAGAGCAGTTTTCAGGCCTTTCCCAATGAGGCTTACTCATCTCTGGGAAAGACAACTCTCTGTCTTTTAGCCTGGGTGGCACCAAGCCAGAATGATCTGTGATCTATGTCAGTAGAAAGACCTAGAGCACACCTTGCTTCTTACTGAGGTGAGGATGGGGGACAGGGATGAACAGCAGTATGAAACATCTAGAATATAACTGATTTCAGAAGCAGGTATGTAGTGGGTTCTCTGTTTCCTGCCCTTTGCAAGCGCCGTGCTTAGGACGCCCGTCTCTTCTTTTTCCTACAACCAACTCTTCCCTAGTGTTTCCTGCTCCCCTGGAAAGCTTTCTCTGTTTGACAACAAGCAAGGGACCAGAGCCACTTATTTGTGTAATCTTGCAGCACCCCTTAAAAATCCCATTTACCATTTAAATGACATTATCCTCTCTGTAGTTACTGGTTGATCACTTGCCTAGCTCACCTGAATGGCAAGTCTCCCTACTTCTCCTCAGATCTGAGCCACTATGGCCTCTCATGAGCTTCCCCATGCTCTGCTCCCGTGGCCTCTGCTTATCAAGGCAACCTGAGAAGGATTTTGGAAATGCTGGTCATGTTCACTGTGTTCTCTGCTTGGGACCTCTCAGGTACTCCTGTCTCACTACCAATGAGTGATGATACAGACCTACCCATGGCTTGCTAGGTCTTGAGAGCAGAACCCATGAACTCTCTGACCTCATTTCCAGCCACACCCCTTTTGATCACTCTGTTCCATCCATGTTGCTCTTCCTGGGGTTCTAGAAGAGTCCACACACAACCCACCTAGAGAAGGTGCTCATTCCTTATGTTCTTGAGATTCTCCTGCATCAGCATCCGGTCCACTGGCCTACCTTGGTCATCTTCCTAGAAGTTCTCAGCATGTGCTGACTCTGTTCCCATCATGTGCTTCATGTGATAGAGCATGCATTTCATCAGCTCAGTACTGACCTTCCCTATGTAGCATGCCAGTCACCACAAGGACAGTGTCTTGTAATTTTCTACTCCTCTCTTCTCATGGCCTAGACCAGTCACTGACACATAGAGAATGCTCCATGGAACTATCTGGCTTATACAAATGTCATATTTCAACCAATGAAAAGCCTCTGTTGGGTTTGACAAGCAAGGCAGCTTCTGCTGCTGGGGGTTAATCTGCAGTTGCCTGCTTACCTTTGTTTTATTTCATTTTTCCCACTCCAGCTAAGGGCAAAGAGTCTCCAGCAGAGGTCTTAGTAATTCATGGTGGAATGTGGTTAGGACATGGAGATATCCTCTCCCCATACCCCAAATGAAATAGGACAAGAACAGTATAGTTAGAACCCTGGGCCAAAGGAAGGAGGATACCAGATGAAGTCTAGACAGATAGAATCTTCCAGAAAGTTATGCTTTCTTTGGAGCTAGGGAGATAGTGAGATAGGTAAAGTTTTACCTTGCAAGTATAAGAACCAGGATTTAATCCCTGAAACCCACATTAGGCCCTTTTAGTCTCATTCCCTGAGGTGGAAAAAGGTGGATCCCTGGGGCTTGCTGGACAATTATCTTAGCCTAGTTGATGAGTTCTAGGCCAGGAAGAGACACTGTCTTTAAAAGCAAGATGGACGGAGCCTGAGGAACAAAAACTGAAGTTGTCCTCTGACCTCCACACACATGTGCACGCACACATGCATTGCCCCTCCCTTCCCAAAGAATACACACACACACACACACACACACACACACACACACTTTTACACATTTAATTTGATCCTTTGTGGATGTCTGATAAAAGGTGCCTCATTCCCAAGTGGCAGTTGTATGCTATTTGGTAGTTGAAGGGTGCTTTTAATCTGGTAGCTCTGAGTTTGAGCATGAACTGAGGGGCCATGTGTTGACCAGGAGATCTGCCTGTATGTTCACAGTAAAGGTTGTTCGGCTATGCACATGGTCCTTGGATGGACCTCAGGGTCAAAAGATCGTTGAGGTGTCTCACACAGCCCTGGCTCTTTGCTTGATCTGAATAATGTATGCATTTTCCTGCTTCTATGATGCGCTAGGGCTCTGATTTATGGCCACAAAGGCACCTCTCCACTTGCCCTGGCTTTTGTTAATGACCTCTCATGAATTATCCACGAAATGAATGTTGGATGAGCTAATTAGGCATTAACCTTACATTAGCCATCAACCACACGATTGGACCCTTCACAGCTACTAAAATGCCAGCACTGAGCGGTAATTATCCTAGAGAAGAGGGTAAAAGGACCAGGGGTGGGAAGCAAGGAAGATAGAAGTTTGAGTATGACTGGAGGAGGGGAAGGGAGCAGGGAGCAGGCAGACATCAGGAATGTTAGGGACCTGACAGGTTAGCTGTGTGAGAATGGATGAGTAAACACCCTTTGACTTGACACCCAGAATGCACCAAGCTTTGGGGAATGTCCCTCTCTCCTGTGCATATGGAAACTAGAAGCTGATTCTGGAGTGTCTGCCTCTGTAGCTCTCCACCTTATGTTTTGAGACAGGGTCTCTTTTCTAATCTGGAAGCTGACGCTTGGGCTAGTCCAGCTGGCTAGTGAACCCCTGGGATAGACCTATCTCCTCTCCTAACTGCTGGGGGTACAGACACGTGTCACTGCTCCACCTTTTATGTAGATGTCAGGGATCTCAATTCAGGTCCTTGTGCTTGTGTGGCAAGCATTTAATCCACTGAGCCATGTTCCCAGACCCTTGTGGTTCTTCTTCTTCTTCTTCTTCTTCTTCTTCTCCTTCTTCTTCTTCTTCTTCTTCTTCTTCTTCTTCTTCTTCTTCTTATTATTATTATTATTATTATTATTATTATTAATCTGAGGGTCTCACTCCATAGTCTAGGCTAAACACAAACTTACCCTATAACTTAGGCTGGATGTAGACACTCAATCCTCCTGCCTCAGCCTCCTGAGTCCTGCTTTGTCCAGCTTCTGCATTCTACCCCACCCCTGCTCTCTTTCCCTCTCTCTGGAAAACTTGTTCTTAATTATCAGAGTTAAAGAACGCCCAGCCCATATTGCCTTCCCTGAGCCATCTTGGAATGGTCAGCCATGTTTAATTTCTGGTAGAATTGAACTAGTATCCTGACTTGGACCAGGAGTAATTGGCTAAGTAAAGTTGGATGAAATTCTTCTAACAAGTATCTGAGAGGTCTTAGATAATTAATGTAGATAGATAAGCTACATGGTGATAAGCTGTGAGATTGACACATATGAAATACATGTATGTGAACACACATACACATATGTACAAACGTTACAGCTTTCAGAACACTTTCTTGTCTGTAATTCAACTTAATTTATGGACTATACCAGAGATACAGTTCAGGGCTTTATTTTTGTCCATTTACCAGGTGGAGAACCCAGGATGGGGCTCAGTTGTTAAAGTGCTTGCCCAGCATGTGCAAAGCCCTGGGTTCTATCTATAGCACTTCATTAACAAGGCATGGGGTGGTTCCAGCTCTCTGGAGGTGGAGGCAGGAAGATAAGAAGATCAAAGTTGTTTTTTATTACACAGCAAGCCTGGGCTATGGGAGACCCTGTCTTGAAAGAATGGGGGAAATTGAGAGTCTCAGGGGAGGGGAGCTTTGTCTGAGGGGAGGAGCCAGGAACTGAACTTTGGTCTACATTCGAGGATTTGTTCTGTTTCCATGGTGGAACTGGCCACCATGTCTCTTTCCCTTTTTGTAGACACAGTGCTTGGCTATACAGTGAGGGACATGTGGGATCAGGCTGCTTTGCTCTTCCACTAACTGAAACTGTCCTGTCATGTAGGAGGCCATGTTGTGCATCATGTGACCAACATCCTCCATTCACCCTAGCCCATGACTGATTGAAAGAGAGGCAGGTACCTGCTCAGAGGCAGGCAACTCGGAGGTTTGCTGTGAATAGGGACCAGACAAGTCAATTTGATGAAGACTTTTAGAGGCCTGAGCTAAGTGTATGTATAGCCAACCTGTGAGTCAGGACAAGAAACTGACCTGGGACCAAGTCAGACAGAAGGCAGCTCGGGGTGGGGAATTGTGGGAGGTGCTATGACCACCAGGGCTAGGTAGCAGGATGTCAATCTGTGTGAAGCAAGAAGGAAGTCCAGTTCAACAGAACTTAGCTGGCAGTGGTTCAAACTTCTAGAGTCTGATATTGCACAGTTTATTTTAGGCATATTTAAGTACAGAACAATTTTGGGGAAAGTTTCCTGGTGTGACACAATCCACAGTGTACAAGGAGGCATACTACATCAAGACTCTTTTAAAAGTACTTGTTATTTCTTCTAAGAAGATGTTCTATAGATAAGCTGCCTGCATGTATTACCTTAAGGGCCTAGGGAAGGATCTGGTGTGGTTCATGCAGATAGCAGAGAGGCCATCTGGGCTATTAGCCACCTCTGGGCCTGGTTGTGGGAGCTAATGTGGTGATCAGCACAGACACCCGAAGGGAGAAGGGGAGGGCAAAGAGAAAGATGAAGGGGTGGTAGGGAGAGCAAAGAGGAAGAATTAGAAGAAACCTGAAGGAGAACAGCAGGGAGAAAGACTGTGTAGTCACATTGCTAAGAGACTTCCCGACTTCCTTACTTAGTCCCCAGCTTCTGTTCCAAACTCTTCACTCAGAAGAGTTCACTCTTCACCCCCACTCCTGCATCTGCTTGGAAGCCCCTGGAGAGGCTCTTACCCAAAGCACAGTGTGCTAATGGTTAGCTTTAATGGTCAACTTGACAGGACCCAAAAAGTCTGGGGAGAATGTCACTGAAGGACTGTCCACCTCACATCAACCTGTGGGCATGTTTGTGAGGGAGTGTCTTGATTGTCAATTGATGTGCGAAGATGGAGCCCAGTGTAGGCGGCAGCATTCCCTAGTAAGGGGGATCCTGAATGTATCAGAGTTGTGAGACTGGATGGAGCAGAAGCCAACAGACACAAAGGCACGCCTTCATGCTCTCTGTTCTTGGGACTAGCTGTTTGAAGTTCTGAATTTGACTCTCTCAAATGATGAGTGGTAACCCGGAATTGTAAGCAGAAATAAGTTCTTCTCTCAGCTGAAGTGCTTTGTTTCAGAGAAGTTTATCACAGCAACTGAAATAAAACCAGGACACCAGGCTTTCTGGACTTCACATCTGTGTATCACTAGTACAACACAGAAGTAAAGAAGACATGTATTGATAACTGCCTCCTAAAGTTTATCATATAATCATGTGGATAAGACAGTAGACTTCCTTGTCCTCATGGAATTGAACATGGGTCCAATAAGGTAGATAAATTAACTACCAATGTGGAGTCATAGGGTCTGCCTGGTAGACAGTTCTCTAGGTGTGGGTGCTCCCCACCTCAACTTACGTGGATGTTGTTTCACACAGTGTTAGATGTCCTTGTAAAGTAGGACTGTACAAAAGACCACACTTGTCATAGCTGCGTAGATAAATGCATTGTGGGAATGAATATCATCTCTGTTTGTGTGACTCTGTGTTCCCCTGTACTCAGACACTACCCCCAGGCAGTGTGGCAGTAGGCAGCAGTGGCCCAGAATGATGTCAGGTGACAAGAGGCAGTTTGTGAATTTGTGAGTCTGAAATTGGAACGGACCCCTTCATTCCCTTCTCATGCCTGACCCTCAGCCAGCATGATGGTGACTTCACCTGGCATTAGTTAAATTTCTGCCTCTGTGGCAAAGAAACTTGACCAAAACCAACCTAAGAGTGTGAAAGAGGGTGTAGACTTCAGACTCCAGAGGGGTAGAATACCTTATGGTAGGGAAATTGTAGGAGCTGGCCGGACACACTTTCATCTCCACACAGGAAACAGAGAATGCTATGGGGGCGGGGGAGAGAGAGAGAGAGAGAGAGAGAGAGAGAGAGAGAGAGAGAAAAGTGAGGAGAGGTTATACACCTCCCCAAGTGCCATGCTCCCTCCAGGAAGACTACACCTCCTAAAGGACCCATAGCTTCCCCAAACAGTGCCACCAACTGGGAACCAAGTGTTAAGACACCAGTGCCTATGGAGGACACTCCTCATGGAATTCACATCACTGTCGTCTTGACTTGGATTTAGAACCACCTAGGAGACTCAGGCAGACTTCTGGGTGTGTATATGAGGGAAAGATGCCCCAAATGTGAATGACCCCCATCTCAGGACCTGTGGACCTGGATGGAACAAAGGTGGGCAGAGGGAGAGAGAGCTGAATGTGGGTATTTCCACGTCCACTTCCTTACAGATAGTACTAAGATCTGCTGTGCTCCACAACAGCATGGTAGGCTGAAAGTGAGAAACGTGCTCCTATCAGTTCTGTCCTTCAGGTACTTTGGTGGGGAATACACACACACATACACACACACACACACACACACACACACACACACACACTCCGAACAACAAAACAAAAAAACAAAAACAAAAACTGTTTGTGTCTAAATTCCCTCTGCAGACTCTGTCGGCCGGGAGGTGTGTTGTCTCAAGAGCTGATGCTGGGGCACACGAATAATGCTTTGATTTTATTAAAATTGGAAATGAACCCACATTCAAGACAAGGGGTGGCTAAACTTGCCTTTGCAAAAAAAATTGCTGTGGTTTTTAGATCTCTCAAGATGGCTTCTGGGGAAAGCATATTCGAAACCACCAATTACTCTCTCCAGCCTTACCATTTTTCTTTTTCTTTTTTAGTTTTAGATGAGCTAAGGCTTTGGCGGTACAAATTGCTTGGGTTAGTTAGGATGCTTGGGGTGAGGCAAGCTGTGGCCACCTAAGGTGTGTGGGTGAGTAGTTATTATTCATAACCTTGGGCTTCTACAGATGGCTTTTCATGATGGAATTGGATGAGGGGCCTGTAGCAGAGAAGGAAGAGATGGTGGGATTTAGCCAGGTAACCCATCTCTACCTACCTGCCCTCTGGATTGGTCTAAACTCTTACCAGCTCAACTCTATTTGCAAATTGGAGTGTGTGGGGTTTTTTTTTCATTTTCTTCTTCTCCTCCTCCTCCTCCTCTTCCTCCTCTTCCTTCTTCTTCTTCTTCTTCTTCTTCTTCTTCTTCTTCTTCTTCTTCTTCTTCTTCTTCTTCTTCTTCTTCTTCTTCTTCTTCTTCTCCTCCTCCTCCTCCTTCTCCACCTCCTCCTCCTCCTCCTTCTTCTCCACCTCCTCCTTTTCCTCCTCCTCTTCCTTCTTCCCTCCCTCCTTCCTTCCTCCCTCCCTCCTTCCTTTTTCCTTTCCCTCTTCCCCCTCCTCTCTCTATATATGTGTGAGAGAGATGAGAGAGAGAGAAAAAAGAGAGCTTGTGTGTGTGCATGCATGTGCACTAGTGCGTGCATATATAAAGGCCAAAAGTCCAAAGATCACCCTGAGGTGTCATTCCTCAGGAGCCATCCTCTTTGGTTTTCTATTTGCTGTTTGACATAGTTTTCACTAAATAGGAATTATTGACAGGATGAAGCTAGCAGGCCAGTGAGCTCCAGTGACCACCATGTCTTTTCCTCTTCTACACTGGGTTTAAAATAAGCACATGCCCACTTGAGTTTTTAAAAATGGATTCTGGAGATTTGAAATCAGGTCCTCAGGCTTGTGCAGCAAGCATCTTACCACTGAGCTCTTTCCCCAGCCCCATTTTTATCTCCCTTGGCTTTTCAGAAAAGGATGCTAACAGACCCATAGCACGAACTTGAGCCCCCATACTTGAGTTCATGTGAAGCATGTGAGCCTGCAGACGAGAGCCTGTCCGTGGCTGCAAACCCATCACACCCATCTCCAGGTCCTCCCTCTCTCCACACTGGGGCACTTGCACTCTATTCATAACTCCCCCGGGCCCTTGGGAAGTCACCACCCTACTTTCTGTCTCTAGGAAATTGACTGTTCTAGTCCTGCACAAGTAGAATTGCACACAGTTCATCCTCTGCTGTCTTCTCTCTCTTGGTACATGGTTATTGAGCTTTATCGGTAGCCGTGTGTATTACAGTTCTTTTCCTCTTTAAAGACTGGATAATGTCCCCTCATGTAATGGTCACTCACAGATGGACATGTGAAGTTGTATTGTTATCTTGGCTGTCACAAGCAGGGCTGGAGTGAACATGGGTGTGTGGTGGGCCTGTTTCCCTGTGCCTCCACTGACTCCTCCAGAGAAAGAACTCAAGTTCACAACATGGGTTCTAGAACTGACCCAGTGACCTCTAGCTCTGCCCTTTGGGCCAGTATCAAGGTCATTTGTCCCCATCCCCTTAGCTAGCTCTCGATGTTGCAGGTGCTGTCCATTGGTCTGTCCAACTTCTACAGCAGATAGGATAAAGGAGAGAGAATAAGGAAAAGACTTGTCCCTTTAGGACAGGGTGGGGAATTTGGTAGCACACAACTTAGGGCCCAGTACAAACCCTGTCCCTTTGCAGCCTCAGTTATCCTGTCTCGAAAATGGAAACAATGATTACTCTGCTCTGTGTACAGCTTGGAAATGGAAAGAAACAGCCCGTGTTGGGGCCAGGCATGCGGAGACACCTCTTTTTTCTTCGTTCAGGACCACGAGACTCAGGGCCATGAAGTCTTCCACTGTGGTTTCAGGTAAGGAAGTATTACTGTCTTCATGGGGATTTGCTTCAGGAGGTGGTGGTGCCATGTGAGGTGAGGCCAGACCTCTAGCTTCCTGCAGGGAAGTCCCTCCTCATGGCTTCCTGCCCTGGGAGATGCTATCAGCTTCCCAGGACCTGTGGCTTGGTGCTAGGACATCCCATGGGGAACTTGCAGCTGAGATGCTGCCTTGGAGCCTGTGAGCAGAGTCTGCCTTTCTCTGTTTTGAACTCCCTGACTCTGGTGTAGTGTGGGCATGTAGGCTGTTTCCTGCCTGGCACAGGGAACCAGCCAGCAAAAGGAAGCAAATCCCCAGCTCTCACATCCTAGTGAAAACGGAACCTTTTGTAGCCTCCCCTCTCTCCTTCTCCCTCTCCCTCTCCTCCCTCTACCTCTCTCCTCCCTCCCCCCTCTGCATATATGTATAAACATGCATGCACATGTGTGGAGACTATAGGTCCATGTTGAGTATCCTCCTCAGTCGTTCACTTAGTTTGAGGCAAGGTCTCTCACTGAATCTGGAGCTCAACCATTGGCCAGCACATGTAGCTAATGATCCTCAGGGATCCTTCTGTCTCCACCTCCCCGGAGCTAGGATGGCAGATGCATGGCCCCTGCATCCAGCTTTCACATAGGTGCTGGGGGCTGAATTCAGGTCCTCATGCTCATGTGCATGGCAAGCACTTTCCTGAGTGAGCCGTTCTACCACAGACCCTCCCTTTCCAGATTCTTAAAGTCTGTACTTTCCTACATCCAAGATGGAGGGACTCTGATGCTCTCTCTTTTGAAGCATAAAGAAGGCTTAGTCTTGCTTCCATGACTTAGGTGACAGATAATTCTCAAGGTCCATTACGGTGGTCGGTCAGTTTGATGGTAAGTGTGAGGATAGAGTGGTCAGTGTCGGTTTGCTGATTTTCCTACTCTCAAATATTTCAGGGATAAGAGAGACAAATTGTACACATCTGCCCTTCATTGGGATGATTGAATCATCTATAGTAGGAGGTACAGAGTATCTGGGGACCAGTGAAAGGAGGCTTAAAAGACAGTTCAGCAGTTATGACTGCTCTCATTGGGGGCCTGAGTTTGGCTCCTACCATCCATATCAGGCAGCTCACAGGCTCCTGTAACTCCAGATCCAGGGGTCTGCCACCCTCCTCTGGCCTCCATGGGCACTGCCCTCAAGTGCACATACATAGATGCACACACATAAAAATAAAACACAGTCTTAAACAAAAGGTAAGTTTCTTGGGGAAAGGAGTGTGACCTCCCGCCCAGAAACCTACACAGAGTGGCTAGAGTACTTTATTTATAAACACAGTGCCTGGTGCACAGGCAGCTCAGGGCATGGGAGGCAGAGTCAGGAGGGCCACAAACTTAAGGCTGCAACAGTAACACCCTGTCTCAAAACGAACAAGCAAAAGGCTGGAGGCTGTGTAGCTAGAGCCCTGGATTGAAATGCACAAGTCCTATGTTCTGTGCTCAGCAATGCCCCTTTCCCCCCAAATATGGGGTACCAGAGAGAAGAAAGAGAAAAACATGAGGAATTGTGGGTAAGCATGGGAATGTAGAGTTTTGAGAGTTAACAGCAGTTTAGTTTTGCTGGGCAGGGGAAGCTGCGGGGTACAGGAAAGGAAGGAGAGGCAGCCAAGAGGAGCCAGGCCCAAAGATTTACCCCTCTCCAAGGCTAAAGTCTGTGGGTTCCATTTAGACTATGGAAGCTACTGGAGAGTTTAATAGGAGGAAGAATTTAGGCAGGCATGAGGACAGTCCCCTCAACTGCCACTACACCGGGAGGCTGGGGTACAGGAGAGTGATGAAGACCAGGGACACTCAAAAGGCAAAACTGGGTCTCATCGTTGGGATAACAGAAACGTGAGATACGAGGTGCACTCCAATCTGCTCACAGCCCCGTGCTTTTATGAAGCATCAGCTGTATACTGAACTTGGTGCAGGCTCCTGGCTTCAGTGGGCGGAGTCTGCCCCAGATGACTGATGCAGGGACAAGCGCTGCCCTAGTTGAGACTCCATGGGCTGGCCCAAGAGAGGAGGAAAAATGTGAAGATGCAGGCACGGGTGGGAGGGATGCAGGGGGAGGAGAGGTCAGTGGGGTCCGGGCTTGGCACGAAGATTTATAACATCCCCGCTCTCGCCCCCCCCCGCCTCCCCCTCGCCCACCCCTTTCTCTCTCTGGCGGCACGTTCTAGAGACACACATTATCTCTATTAATACCAGCCACAAGGTCGTTACTCAGCCACCAACTTTTCCTCCAGCATAAATATTTATACAGCACTGACCTGTGGCTGCCGCGTTTGCCTTTTATTTGATTCCTGCCGCCTCTTGTGCCTTGCTCGTCTGTCGGCTAACGTGTTTAGCTCCACTGTCTGGAACCTTCGGAGCCAGCCAAGTCTCTGAGAATGGCTGGGGGGG
>NW_022196905.1:112341789-112351319 GCF_008632895.1 Mastomys coucha
GGAGGAGGAGGAGGAGGAGGAGGAGGAGGAGGGAGAAAGAGGCACCACTTTCTAATAGTTAGGAAACCCATGATCTGAAATGAATGTTTAATACCCAAGCTGGCAAAGCAATGGGGTATAGAGGTGGGGAGGGGGGCTCTCTCAGGACTACAGTACTTCTTGCTCCCCTCACTTCATGTCGGAAGCTAGAGAATCTGAAGCTGAATACCCTATATTTCAAGAACCAACTCCTCAGGCCCTGAGTGAGACAAAGCACAATGTTACCTGGATACTTATTCCTGGACAATGTACACAGCAAGATACTTCTGTGGGTCCCTACTTGGAGTTCCCTCCCCAAGGAATGAGCCATAGGATACCACCTTCTACCTAACCTGGATCTCTCTCTGTATTGTATGTTTTCAATTACATATCTTGTGTGTGAGTGTGTGTGTGTGTGTGTGTGTGTGAATGTGTGTGAGTATGTGTGTGTGTGTATTGTGTAAAAGGGAGGAAGCACACATTGACTTCATATATATTTTGTAAAGGTGAATCCAGACACTGTGAGAGGCATGTGACATTGCTAAATCAATACAGTAAATATATCACCAGTCAGACTCAGTGACCTGATGTGTCTGGCTCATCCTCAGCACTAGGACCCTGACCATGCTGCCGACAAAACTTTAGAAGAGATGCCTCCTAAAAGGCAGGTTACATCTGTTAGTGCGACATGAAGTGAGTCTCTCATTGGTTTTCTTTTCTGTTGTTTTGTCAATTTCCTAATAAAAATTGCATCTGTTTCCCAAAGGTAAAATGAGGGTGCTATACAGTCTCTCCCTCCCTCCATCTCTCTCTCTTCCCTCCCCTCCCCTCCCTCTCTCCCTCTCCCTTCCCTTTCCCTCTCTCAACCTCCGTCTCTCTCTCTCCACCTCATTTTTTCTCCCTCCCTCCCCTCTCTGCCTCTCTTTTTCTCTCCCTCTCCCTCCATCTCTCTCTCTCCCTCTCCTTCCCCTCCCCTGTCTCTGCATTAATGGATTGAAAGTGAGGCCAAGGTGAGGACTGCAGACCCAGATTTGGGGTGATGTGCGTTGGAGATTCCACTTTCTGCAGGGCAACCTCTGCAGCTCATCCCCCAGCCCTGCTCTTCCTGCTAAGTAAGCCCCATGGACCTCCACCATCGTCCTCTAGGATAGGGTCATATCGTCCCACACTCACACTCATCCTCAAAGAGTAAAGCTCATCCTTAGTAGCTTAGTATCTGACACAGTATTCATAGCATGGATGATGCAATCTCTTTGAAGCAACTGAATGTTGCTGAAAAATTAAAAATCTGACCCAGAGCTCAGCCATGGATGTGTGGTCAGATCCAAGCCACCTCCTTTGATGAGTAGCTGTGACTTTCTTTTATTTCCACATAGTACAAGGAGGAGCAGACAGTGTGGAGAGGTGAGAAAGGGAAGGAGGGGTAGACTGATGGAGTGGTGAGGCTGGAGTGAGGCAGGGAGGGAGAGGTAGATTGATAGAGTGGAGAGGCAGGGGTGAGACAGGGAGGGCAGGGGAGGTAGAATGCTGGAGTGGTGAGGCAGGAATGAGGCAGGGAGGGAGGAGTAGAAAAATTAGGTATCCTGGGCTTAGGTTACAACTTCACAAAGACTAACTGTGTGTCTAGTATGCAAAGATATTCAACCTCTCAGGACATCAGTTTCCTCATGTAAGAGACAGAACTAGTCATAGTACCTGTTTGGCTGAGATACTGCGTGGATTAACTGAATATGGACAACATACAAAATCATTAGAACCATAAGTAGCAGAGAGCACATGGCCAGTACCTGGAGTTCATAGTGTGCTTATGTGATAGCCACGATATGAACCACAGTAGCTGTCACTGGCCAAAAGCTTATAATATGTGAGGCTTGAGGGGAGGATTTCTTTTGATCCTGGTTTTAAAGGGTACAGTCATCATGACAGAGAAGGCAAGGTGGGAATGTGTAGCTGGGGCTTCTCACATCTCAGCAGATAAGGAAGGTAATCATAGACTCACCCACACACCTGTCCAGCTACCCCATCCATCCACTGTTTAGTCCATTCACTCATCCATCCATCTCTCCATCTATCCATCCATCCATCCATCCATCCACTCATCTATCCATCTGTTCATCTCTCCATCCATCCATCCATCTATCCATCCATCTATCCATTGCTGAACCCATCTATCCCTCTATCTCTCCATCTACCCTCCCTCCCACCCATCCATCCACCCATTCATCCATCCATCCATTCATCCATACACCCATTCTTTGCTCTCTTTCCCCTTTCCTCCTTCTATCCCTTCATCCTTACAGTCACCTATTTATTTATCCATCTACCTCCACCAACCCATCTATAGATCAACCCAGGCACCTCTACTCTCATTTATGCATTTGACCTTCTATCCACCCTTCTTACCTCTTCCTTTCTCCTTCTCTCATTAACTCTGCCCCCCTGTTTTTCTATAGGTCATAATTTGGACTCACCATCACTGTGGCCCTACCTTTGACCTCCTGCAGTCTCCTTTCCATGACTGGAGTGCTATAGACACTGACATGCCCCAAGGAAGCCGGTCAGAGGAAGAAAATAAATCCATGCCTGCTTTACCAAGCATGACCTTTCTTTGCCAAGGAAGTCTCTTATAAACACTTCCAGGCCTGGAGGATGCCAAGAGTTTGGAGTGACTCCTTCCAAAGTCAAGGGACAATCCTGAGTGCATACCTGGCACTCATCGACCTGCATCCAGAGGAGGTTGAAGTGGGCTACTGATGCTGTGACCCAGGCCAGCCTCAGGGCTTCTTCTCTCCTCCTAGACCTGGCAGGTGAAGGACATTGTTGGGCAATTGTGGAGGCTAGTACTGACATCCAAACAACTTTCTGGTTCAAGAGAATTAGTGCTGGGGATGTAGCTCAGTGGCATAGAGCTTGCTGCCATATCACCTACAAAGAGTAGCTTCCTGTCTCTGGCATACTGACAATGTGTATAAGTGTATGTGTGTGTGTAGGCACACTAGGAATCTGAGGCAGGAGGATTACTGTGATATTGAGGCCAGCCTGAGCTCCAGAGTTAGACATAGTCTTAAATGGGGTAGGCGAGTTGAAATACCTCATTTGGTAGGGTATTTGCCTTGCAAGTATGAGTACCTGAATTCATTTCCCAGCATCAGTCAAAAAAAGTGTGAATGACAGCTTGCGCTTGTAATTCCAGTACTGGGGTAGCAGAAACAAGTGGATTACAGAGCTCATGGGCAGCCAGTAGAGCTTCAGGAGGAGTGAGAGAGCTTGGCTCAAGAGCAAGGTAGATGGTGCCTCAGGAATGACATCTGAGGTTGACCTTTTACCTTCTTATACATGTATGAAGGCAGCAATAATTTTGGAATCAGCATAAGTGAGTTTTTGCTACAGTAACATGCAGCTGCCTTAACTAAGTGGGTCCAATGGCTCATGTCCTTCCAGGGTGAACTAGTGCTCATTCTGGTCACATGGTGAACTGATCCTATACGAAACACCATGTCTGGCTCAGAAGAGATGCTTGTCTCTTACACTCAGAGCTCATTGGTTAGAATGACTAGTCACATGACCCAAACAAAAGCAGGAGACAGAAAGAGCTGGGGAGGCATCAGCACAAACTGAAATGACAGCTGCCTGCAAGGACCTTTAAGACAACTTGGAAAATGCAAGAAAATATCAAATGGAACGACTCTGTTACATTGGTAACCTTTGGCTTGTAACCTTTGACCTCTCTTTCTAAAGTCACAGGGGCAAGCACACAGACAAGGACAGAATGACTACTATGCTCCATGTGATGATGGTCATTTTGTAACATTTTCTCCCTTAATTTTTCTAATTTGCACATTTCAAGTTTTTAAGTTTGTAATTTTCATTTAAAAAAATATCCTTTTGTAAGACTAAAACCCACTTTATTTCCCTGAATTTTGTTTATGTCTTTCTACTTACCTATAACTTTTGCAAGGACTATGATAAATGTAAATCTTGAGGCATTTTCAGATCCCTTAATTTTCTGGCTAGTATAAGAAAATGCTGGACAGAAGCAACCTGTTCTGGAAAGGTCAATCTACGCTCATGGGTTCGTGGAGATTTCAGGGAGAGGCTCCCCTAGTTAGTTTCCACTGCTAACTTGACACAACCCAGAGTTATCTGATAGAACCCCAGTTGCCCTGTTCAGACTGGCCTGTGAGCGTGTCTGTGGGGGTATCTTCTTGAATGTTGGTTGAGGTGGGAGGGCCCAACCCTTCCTGGGCTCCATAAGGAAGCAGGCTAGTAATGGTCTTTATTTCAAGGATCCTGCCTCTGCTTCTGCTTGAGTTTCTTTCCTGACTTCCCTCCACGATACATTGTAACCTGAAACTCTTAAGAGGAAACAAATCTTTTCCTCCCCAAGTTGCATTTCCTGCTCAGCAGCATGGTGGGTGGCTCAGTGCATGGTGGTGGGAGCTGGTGGAAGGCTGGATTCACACATAACCCCTGTTGGCACGCTGATGCCCTGGAAGTCCTACGTCCGAAAGGTTTTGCAACCTTCCAGAGCAGCAAAACAGCATACACAGTTTTCAGATGCACAAGCCTGTGAGGGCCACGCCCAAATCAACCCAAATGGGTCTTGTTTCTTTAGAGCAGAGCTCTGGGAGGGGTCAACAACTTGATTGCCATAAAGGTTTCAGATAGATGTGGTACACTGACACTGGAAGAGTCTAGTGATTCCTCCTCCTTGTACAAATTGATTTTCCCCCTAGCAGTAGGTGAGGGTGCTCTGTCCCCACCTCTGTGTGAGCCTTGACCATCAGGTTAAGTCCTTGTTACCTGTGAGGCGAGGAGACGGTTTCCCTGGCTGATTCTCTACTCGCTGTCGAAGGTGAGCCTTTCTCCCATTCTGTTCAGCTTTCATAGCCTTTCTTTTGAGAATTAAAAAAGAAAATGTATTTTTGGAGTGTATAACTGATTTGTAGGAGTTCATTTTACTTCATTATAATCATACCCATGATACGATTACAGTCTATTTATAATGTATATAATTACAGTATATGATAGCTACAGTGAACTCATAATTATTGATTGTGAATTAAACGGTTGCTCTCATAACTTGCAAGTAGATTCTTTCAGTTCTCTTAACTGGCATGTTATTATTTTTTTTGTTACTGTATTTTGTTTCTAAGGTATTTTATGATGGTGATGAGAATGGTGATGATGATGATGATGGTGATATGTGTGTGTGTTCTCATGTGCATGCATACACATGCACTCAAGGAGAGCATGTAAACACAGAGGGAGGGGTGTGGCTACAAGCCAAGGTACACCATGAACCTGGAGTTAGGAGAGGCAAGAAAGGAGGCTTTGGACTCATCGGAGGAGCAGTGTGCCTTTGCTGACATCTGGTCCTAGACCATGACAATGGATTTCCTTCATTGGGAGCAGATGAGTCTGTGATGTCACTGAGTCCTGGGTGACAAATGCTGTGGTCGGTCCAGGAGCATCTCAGAGGAAAGCATACTGTGTTAAGGGACAGGAGACCTGGGGTTCAGATGATCGTGGTGATCTCACTTGACCTGCCTCTTTCCATGAAACAGAGAGGGGCAAGCTTTGGGCACCCCTCACTTTCTTAGCTGGGTCATTTACTCAGCGGCTGAACTGGGTCTGGAGTGGAAGTGGCATCACAGAGAGAGATGGTACCAGAGTAAACTGGGGCCCTTACCCTTCTAAAAGGACACAGTCACCACTTGGCTCCTGTAAACTGTTGCCAGACAGGAATACAGTCTCAAGTTATTCTTTTTCAAAAGAAGAGAGAAATCAAGATTCCTTCTCATGTAAAAATCTGATTTTTGAATACCTGCAATTCATTCCAAGCATGCTATAGGTCGATGCCAGCAATCCCGACGGCCAAAGGCAATCCCTCATCACCCTTATCTCCAAGGCCCCCTGAGGGTTCTGACTTAGGGGGTTCCCCCACCAAACCTCAGAGACCTGTTTTTGGCAGTCTTGTGATGGCAACCTCGGGAGCAGTAGCCAGGCAGAGTTGGGGTATAGGAACCCAGCAAGAGAGAAGAGCCATTCACGTTGCAGAAGCAGATCAGGTTCTCTCTCCTTTCCTTATGAACTGCTGGGTTTCAGGTAGCAGACTGGTTCTCACATACAAAGCTTTAGCTCACTAGTCAGGCATGGCTGCATGGTGCCCCATAAATACTAAGCAGTTTTTATTAATAATAGTCAAATCCAGCTGATGGTAGATGCACCAACAAAAATGTCACAGGACAAGGCAGGGCTTGAAGGTCTCCCCATGAGCAGAACACTGGAGAATTCAGGGTTTTTTTTCCCCCATCGGAATAAGGCTAGTACTGGCATTCACCAAATAGGAGTTTACCGAGCACCTACTGTATGTCCTATTCCTCATGAGTGCTAAGGATACCAAATGTTTCCTAATGAAGGGCCTTCTTACCACCACACGACTGACTCTACAGCAAGCAGGGAGTGGGCATTCAGGAAAATAATTAGTCAAAGCAAGGAAAAGATGTGTGATAGAGCGGGGTGATGGGAGAGCCACAGGAGGGACCCAGATGATATTCCTGGTGGGACTGACACCCATACTCCCTGGCAAAGGGTGGCATGCATGGAACCAGATGTGCAAAGAACTGTGAATGGCTTTTTCAAAGCCAGTACCCTGTCTGGAAAATGGGGTCATTTGTGTTTTAAGACCTGATCTCGACTCTGAAAAGACAACCTTGACTTCCAGGTGACCACTGGGTGGAAACATGTCAGGAAAGGGAATAGGAGGCCCAGGTAGAAGACAAAGGACATTGAGTAGGAGTGGAAATGGGGCATTCACCATTCTGCCTCTTTGCTGGAACCTCCCCCACAAGCCATGACTGCTTCACAGCTCTCCAACTAGGCTCTTTCTGAAACACTTTGCACATCTGGTTCCATGCATGCCATCCTTTGCCAGGGAGTATGGGTGGTCATTGGGGGGGGGGGGCATTCTTTGCAATAAATCTCATATAATTTGCTGAAAAATGGAGCACACTGAGACATGGTGGGTCATCCTTAATTCCAGCACCTGGGAGGCAGAGGTAGGCAGATTTCTCTGCATTTGAGACAGCCTGATCTACACACCAAATTCCAGGCCACCCAGGGCTGTATAGTAAGATCCTATCTAACAACAATAAAAGAGACCACCAGTGACCACAGGAGCCAGGAAAACCATTCTTGATGATTCCCCAAATGCCCCCTCTGCCTTTAGCTCATTTGGCCTGATGAAATCTCATGCTTAATCCTCATCAGCACCCTTTGAGATGAATGTTACTGCCTTGATTTCATGGTGACAAAAGTGAAGCTCAAGACTCCACTGGATGCTGAGAAGCCAGCTTTCTGCTGGGACAGATGCCCTGCTCCACACCCCACCCCCTCTGATCACATCAACACCTTTCCCAAGGTTGATTGGGAAATCCAGAATGCAGCCCATTTCCCCATGCTCCGGGTGAGAGACCTAGTTGGTGCAGCCTGGTTGGGCAAGTCCCAAAATGCCAGATGGTGTCAAGTCTCCCAAGGACGAGATCACCAGGGAAGACTGTACCTCTGGAACCTGCTCTGGGAAGTGAGTCTCACCAACCCTTTGAATGCCACCCCGGATTTCAGAGCCTCCCTCCGCCTCCTGCTCCTCCGATGGCTTCTAGCTTTCCATTTGTGACAGTTTCGGTGATATCCTATGACAGGGGGAATATGCAGCCACAGGGATGCAGCTCAGTGCCCGGGAAATGTCACCTCCAATTGATGTCACCGAGGAGAGAGAAGCAATTAAGGCGCTAGCTCATTCTTGAAGCTCTGGCTCCAGGCAGACTGTAGGGGGTTGAAAGGAAGATGGAGGAGGGAAGCCTGGGAAGGAATGGGAACAGGGACTGGAAGGGGCTAGAAGCAGGGCAAAGAGGAGGAAAGAGTGTGTTTTCCAGCATAGGGCAGGTACACAGGAAGCCTCTGTTGAATGAGCCAATGAATACTCTAACAGATACTGTGATATGTTACCCAAATCACTCTCTCCCTTCAGACCCTCAGGACTGCCAGCTCGGGATGTGAGAGTCATTTAACAGCTCCCAATGGAGCCACTTCCTGGCTGCCCACTCTCCATAGCAGCACCATACACAATGACCTGTTGACTTAGAGGTCCAAAGACCCAACCTCTTGAACTTCATGCAGAATAGCTGTGATGAGGCAGCTCAACTCATGAGCCCCTCGTTAGAGAGACCAGCACCTTCACTTACGTTAAAGTTTGAATATGCAATATACCTCCATAGGTTCCTATGTTGAAGGGTAGTTCTAGCTAAGTGATTCTAATGTGGAAGGTTCTGGAAAATTTACAGGAAGTAGACTATTCCGGGGAGATGTCTTTGAAGGTTACACATGGTCCCTGGTCTCCTCTTCCCACTCTGTTTCCTGTCAGGACATGAAGGTGAAACTCCTTCCTCTCGACACCCTCATTGTTTCTCTGGTGTTTGTTTCATAGCTGACCACATGACTGGCTCACGCGAGTCTTGGCATCATTCAAGCTGCCCTTCTCATGGCTTCCTGTGAGGTGAGCAGACATGGATAAGTTGATCTTTGCACAAGAGCTGACGCAACTTGACCAAAGCATAGTATGTGGGTTAAGGGAAAGGCCAACAACTCTACTAAGGTCAAAATGCCACTGACCCAGGAAGTGTTTTTGTCTTCTGTAACCTGCCAATCACGAATGGGCTGTTTGCACATCCACCCCACAGAGATGAGCCATCCTAAGTGGGTTCTGTCTCTTCTCCACTTGTGAACTTGGCGGCCATCTTTGCTCTAAGATGGCTGCTCTAGCTACCATGTGATGTCTCAATTCTAAGCAATGAGGGGACACAAGATTCAGTCTCTCCCCTCATTTAAGGGATTTATCTGGTCCCTTCTCATGACTTCCTATTGGCCAAAACTTAGCCACTTGGCCATCAGTTAGTTCTGTAGACAGTTCTGTTCTTATATACAATAGATTGATCGGTTCTAGAGGTGGAGGGGGTGGTAACTAGAGAAGACAACTGGTCATCTCTGGATAGATGAGCATCTGATCAATGGGAAGCCAACTCTACAAGCTTTACACCAGTCTGTAGTTGGTACAATGAGAATATGTAGCAGCTGAGGAAGAACGGGATAGAGTAGGGCAGGCTGTGAAGGAGGAAAAGGCAGAGAGTGGGGTCATTTCTTGAGATATGGATTCTTCAGTTCTTAGAAACCATGAGTCTTGTGCCTAGCCATTGAGATTCTGGAGTTCCAACCTAGGCAATCATTTCAGTTGTGAGACAGGGTCAGAAGAATCTAGAGAGGGACTCCAGAAATGGGATGTTTGGCAGGTCAGTAGTATTTACAATGACTCAGGGGATCAGAGTCTTTCCCCATCCCACCATCTTCAACTGCAGCATGGCTGGCTCCACTCATGGTGAAACATGAACTGGCTCCCATGACTTCCTTCACTGAACCTAGCAGTACAGAGGTGGGGATATATATATATATATATA
>NW_022196905.1:112351451-112363910 GCF_008632895.1 Mastomys coucha
GAGAGAGAAAGAGAGAGAATTATTGGTATTAAGATCCCAGAATAGGGGAAAATATGGGGGAAATAGGTTCCTGGCGTTTCTATTGAGAAACTACAATTTCCACTCATCTATAAAACTCCTATTTTTCTTAAGGTGGCTAAAGAGTGCTTCATCTTAGAAACACAGAAGGCTTCATCCATCAGCACTGAAGACTCAAAGGCAAGGTGCATCTCGTGTACTAGAGAACAGAAGGAAAAAAAGCAAGGGAAGAGTTGTCTGTATGTCCTATCAAGATGCCGAGAGGCAGAGGGGCAGTTGGTGTGGTGGAGAGGTAACAAGGCTTAGAGTCACAGGAAGCATGTGTGGAAGAAATCTAGAATGTTCCAGCAAGCCCTCAGACCACTGGATGGCGAGACATCCAGAGAGGACTGAAGGATCCTACCTAGCATGCAAGCAGGACCACAACATGGCAACCACTTGCTGGGTTAGAAATGAATGTCAGAGCAGTGGCTGTCATCCTAAGGTCACTTGACTGGTGGTGCCACATCTTGGGAAATATCTGGGGCCCCAACTCCTTGAAATCACTGAGGTTCTTGGTCTTTATGATGGTTAATATTGGCTGAGGTATGAATTGGTTGAGGCATGATACCGTCAACTTGACAGGCTCTGGAATCACTGAGAAGACAAACCTCTGAGCGTGCCTGTGAGGAAGTGTTTTGGTTAGGTTCATTGATGTAGGAGCACCAAACTTAATTGTAGATGACACCACCCTAGGACTGGGGCCTTGGACTGATGTAAAGGGGACCGTGGGCTGAGCACCAGCATTCATCTCTCTCTGCTTCCTGACTGTGGCTGCCGTGTGAACAGCTCCTGCCGCCATGCCTTCCCGACAGTGATGGAGTATCCCTTTAAACTGTAAGCCAACGCAAACCTTTCTTTCCTTGACTTACATTTGCTGGGCAGTTTTGCCACAGCAGCAACTTATGTAACAAGGATAAGGAGAGAGGGAGTGGGGGGGAGAGAGACAGAGAGAGACACACACACACACACACACAGAGAACTCATAATAAAGCTGGGCAGGTAAGCCCAGCTTATAGTTCCCATGTTGGAGAGGGAGAGAAAGTTGGTTTTTTTGGGGCTTGCTAGATAGACAGCCAGCTTATCTAGAGACCCTGTCTCAAAGAACAAAGCTAGACAGCACCTGAAGGACACCATGCAGCATCACCTGGTGCCCACATGCACATGCAGCCTTGAACACACATGCACACACACGTGCACACATGCATGCACATACACGAAAGAAAACTAACTGGTACAGTTTTGTTCCAGAACTTTCTTCCTTAGGTCTTCTCTGAGCTTTTGCAAAGGGCTCTGTCCTATGAATCTCTAAGAGAAGGTTGAGTGAGTCCCTTGTCCTGGATCCCCAAGAAGCAGTGGGGTAGACGGTGAAGGACAGTCTCCCAAATGGGGCTAGACCCAGCTTTGAACATGGTTCCTCACTCAACCAGCCAGCTGACTGTAAAAACTCCCTCTCTTCTCTGGGTCCTCAGTTTCCCTGTGTCCAATGGAGAAAATAATGTGCCGAGATTGACGACCCACAGGTCAGAAGTTATGGACACATCCAGGACATTGGTAATATCTTAGCTGCTGACTTGGGAGGGACACTATGAGTGGCTCTCTGTCTGTTTTCTCCCATCTACAATATCACAGGAGACCTCTTGTTCCCAGAGGTCCCTCCATCTTTTGTTGTCAAGCCCTCATACTCAATCATGACACAGGCACAGATGTACTGAGAAGAGCATCTTCCTCTTCCTTCTCCTCCTCCTCCTCCTCTCCCTCCTCCTCTCCCTCCTCTTCCTCCTCCTCCTCCTCGCCCTTCTCCTCTCCCTCCTCTTCCTCTTCTCCCTCCTCCCCTCTTCTCCACCTTACATTACTGAGGATTAAATCTAGAGCCTAGTGGTTGCTGGGCAAGTGCTCCACCATAGACTGCTATTTCCCATCTTCTTTTTATTTTACTGTTTGAGGCCAAGTCTTACCACAAAACCTCAAACTGACTGTAGCTCTGGAAAAAATGTGCGATCCTCCTGCCTCAGACTCCCAAGTAACTGGTGTGGTAGACTCATAGCTTCTCCTTCATTTTCTTTGATTTAGGATTTTCTTTCTGTAGCCCAGGCTAGCCTCAAGCTCATGACTTTCTAGTCTCAGCCCTCCCGAGATGCTGGGATGACATGAGTTTACTGGACACCATGCCCACCAGATCTCAAATTGGACTTTTCTCTCCACCCTGGGTCTCTTCAGGCTTTGGCACTTTCTGCCATCTTTCTCCAAGGGTTCATGTGTGGACAGGATGAAGCAGCTCATGGAACTCCAGGCAGGTCTAGCATGGGTGCCTGTGAATGCATTTCTTTTTGATCAAGCTAGAGCTGGCAAAGAGCAAAGGAAGCGGTGTGAGTGAGGAGGTCATTTGAAATCACCATCCTTTTCAGAGTTTATACCCCATCTGGTCTCTCCTGCTGAGAAGCCGGCTGGGCACGCAGACCTGAGAACTTATGCCAGACAACCAGCTAAGTCCCAGAAGTCTGCTCCTGATGCTATTTGGCAACCTCGGGCCTCTCTGGGCCAAGGGTTTAGTGCCAAGTATAATTGTGATTTACACCCCGTACCCCTTTGGGTGCAAAATGGTTTTGATTAGATGCATACCATGTTTATTAAGCCTTGCACAAGGCTGGCTGAGAGCTTGGCTTCTCCACGTAAGAGGGAGGGAGATTTACACGGCTCCCTGCAGGATTCATTTAATCTCTTGGGGATTTACTGACCTTCAATTAGAACTGTTAAGTACTGTTTACACGGTCCCTAATTCATACAAGACCCACGTAAGGCTGCCTTTTGCTTTCATTAAGAACCCGAATCAGGAAAATAAAACGTAAAGGGTCTCTGCCAAGCAAGATGTGATTGGGGTTTCAAAAAAAGAAAAAAAAAAGTAAATGAAAAAGAGCAACAAAAATCAGAAGTTGTTAGCAACCAAAAGCCTTGCTTGCTTGTTATTTAGTGCACAGAAAAGTTAATGCAGTTGTAGAATGGGTTTAAAAACTAGCAAACAAAAATGTCACCTGGAGCGAGAGTGTTGGGAGAAAGAGGAGGCTTAGGGTTTTAAAACTCTTTCTAACAGACCTGAGAGAAGAAAGGCCCTAGGAGTCTTCTTTTCTTTTTCTTTTACTGTGAAAAATCAAAACTTTTCCTTTGTCTATCAGAAGGCAGAGTGTCTTGTTTTCTCCAAAAGCAAACTGGCCAGGAGTCCTATCTTCAAATCATGGTGCCCAGGGGCTTCTCATGAAAAGAGCAGGGGCCCTGTGAAACCGCGAAATGTTATCAATATTGTTCAAAGGTTTGGGAGTGGAGAAAGTGTGTGTGTATGTATGCGTTGTGTGCATGTGTATATATGTATGTACGTGTGGTGAGTGTGTCTGTATGTGTGTATATGTGAGTGTGCATGTGTGTTTGTGTGTGTATATGTATGTATGGGTGTGTGTGTATGTGTGTGTAGTGTGTGTGTGTGTGTGTGTGTGTGTGTGTGTGTGTTTGATGTATGTGCGTGTGTGTAGTCAGGGGTGCAACTCTGGGTGCTTTCTCACCTGTTTGGCTTGTATGAGAAGTGTCCCCCATAGGTTCACATATTTGAACGCTTGGCCCCTGGTTAGTGATACGGGTTGGGAAGATTGTAGGACTTTCGTTTCTTCTCATGCAGACATCCTGTGACTACACGCCAGCTTCCTGCTCAGGTGCCTGCTTCTGTGCCAACCTGGCCATTCTGGACTCTTACCTTCGAGGACTGTTAGCCACAATCAAGCCTTTGTTCTTTAAGTTGCTTTTGGACATAGTGTTTTATCACAGCAAGAGTAACAATGAACACACTGCCTCATTTTGTGAGACAGTGTCTCACTGACCTTGGAGTTCACTGCTGGGGTTAGATGAGCTGGCTACTAGCTTCCTATTTCCCCCTCCCCAGTGCTGGAATTTGCAGGTTTTGTACCACTGTGTTGGCTTTAGAAAACATGCTTTATAAAAATGATTAGGAGCTGCTCAAAGACACAGGATCAGAAGTCACAAATGCTCACAGTGTTTGTCTAAGAACAAGGAGACTGGGCCGGGCTGGGAGCCATTGTGGACTGATGAGCTCGTGGGCCATCTGAGAGACACCTCTGCCAAGCTGTAGGCATGGCAGAGACAGCTGGGTGGATGATTAGAAACAGTCATGTTCACTCTTGGAGGAGATCCCTATGCAAATGGCTTGGAGTCACAATCTTCTGCTGGGAGACGTCGTTTTCAATTCTCTGACACATCCTATGTATTGCTTTCAATTTCAGCCTTGGAAATAGAACACTTAAGCTCTGACAGCCCCGGGGTGACTACAACAAACTCAACCACAGGAGTGAGATAATGAGACTCACAGCCAGCAATGAGAGTCACCAGATGTGTCGGGTGCCGTGTTGCCATCACAGCATCCAACGTCCCCAACTGTCCCGTGCTTTGTCATGATGACCCTAGCATGACATGATGGGCTGCAGAAGGTGAAGTCTCTAGGACAGGTTGGTCACACAGAACCTGAGTGGCACGCCAAGCCTCAGACACATAGTCCAGGAACCCGAAGCCTGTATTCTTAGCTACAGGAAAGCATCAGACAGGGACTGTATGGGATGGAAACTTCTCTTCATTCCATACAACTTTATTTCCACTTGTGGGAGCTAGGAGATCTCTGTAGCCTCGTAGGATCCTACCTGATGGTGACCTGATGGATTTGGGGGGATCTGGGCTCCAGGCTTCACTCTTAGGTGGCAAGCACATCAACCACTTAGCTATCTCCTGAGCCCTCAAACCTGTTTTGTTTATTGTGGTCAAAAACTGACACAGCACCCTGGAATCTACCCTCCAAACCTTGTAAGTGCGCTGTGTCTATTGTTAACTAATGCGTCTTTGTGTAGCTGGCCTCCAGAACTTTGTCGTCCTGATCAACAGAAGACAGACCCTTTAAATATAATTCCCCGCTCCCTAACCCCAGTTCCTGACATCTGACTATTTTATATTTACTGATTTGCATTTCTTTTGTGCAGCATTGAAGATGGAACCCTAGGCTTCTTGAATTCCAGGCAATTTCATTATCCCTAAACTACACATCTCAGCCCCAGTTGATACAACATTCTTCTATGATATGGTATTCTTCAGTGCTGTCCATGTCCTTGTGTTAGTCAAAGGCTCCTTCTCTGCTGAGACTAATATTTAATTGTATGTGGAGACCATGTTTTCTGAAGCCACTCAGCCATTCTTGGATTGTCCGTTTTCCCCACTGCTCCACCATTCTACACCATATCCTCTCAGGGATATGTCAGCATGGGTATGTATTCTGCGCAGACAGAATCTGTCCCTATTCTCTGCCTGATTTTTAATGGGGTCATTGGTTTATGTTCACGCTTGAGATGTATGACAACTTCTTACCTTTTGGATTTTTGAGTGATTGTTAAGTCTAGGATTCACCAATATTTTCTCCTACTGTATAGCTTGACTTCTCGTGATCTTGACCATTTCTTTGCTGTACAGGGCACTTTAGTTGAAGGCGGTCCACCTGCATGGGATTGGATATGTTGCTGTTGCTGTGGGTAGCACAATTCAAGAAGTCATTGCCAGTGACCTCAGCACTGACTTGATAAATTGCATAGGGTTATTTACATATGTATGTACTTACTTAGTTGTTTATTGAGACAGGGAGGGTCTCGCATATCCATGGTGACCTCAGAATGCTATGCAGTCAAGGATGACTTTAGACTCCTAATCCTCTTGCCCCCCTCTCTCTCTTGGGTGCTGGGCTTATAGGCCTGCACCGCCACACCTGGTCTATAGGGTGCTAGGGATGAATTCAGGGCATCAAGCTTGCTGAGATCAGCTGAGCTATACGCCCAGCCCTGCAGGCTCTCTTATCTCTGTCGTTAGTGGTGGAAGGCCAGTGTGAAGTTGGGTTCTTCTAGAAACAACTAGGACTTGATGTCAGGTTAGTGCACCCCTGGTAGGGAAGCCAAGATGAGGGGAAGACTTTGCTAATGAGGAACTGTGGGTAGCTAGGGCTCCATCCTAATGCATCTGGAGAGACATGCGTCAGCTATGCCTTGTGATAAGTGGAAAGTGGAAAGGAGTATGCTCTCCTCTACATTCATCATGGGTCAAGGGTTACTCCCAAACTCGTTAGATCGCTGGCACTTTTAGTCTGCTCTGCTTTGAGTCTACTCTGGCCTCTTTAGACAAAGACAGAAAGCCATTGATGCTTAGACTTCTAGCACGGCTGCCCACGATCAGGGGCCAGAGACTGCAGGACTCTTTTCCTTCATGCTGGCTCAGCCTTGGTTTGCAGGACAAAGCCTCTTGTGGGCATGGCAGAGCCACATGATGCAGGCAGTAGATGAGACACCACAACACTCACCAGAGTCTCTCATCAGCCAACAGCCAAGGACTGGAGGACTGAGAGATTAAAGGATTCTGTGTGCTCTGTGGTTGGATGGGACTTTAGGTTCTTATACAGTCTATACATGTTCTAGTCCCCTGGCTAGGTGGCAGATGTACAAACTGGCAGAGCACTTGCTGTTTCTGGATTTACTTCTGGTGCTTATACAGTGAATGAAAATTGTCCTTTCTGTCTGTCCCTGTGGCATGAGATGGCAGAGAAGCGAGTCACCCTGTGAACACTGCCTGTAGCTGGCTTATTTCTCCCACACGCTTCCTGCCTGGTCTTTTCATGTCAGTGTGTGTGCGAGTGTGTGCATTGGTGTGTGTGTGTATGTGTGTGTGCTTGTGAATGTATGTGAGTGTGTATGTGTATGTGTATGAGAGTGTGCATTGGTGTGTGTGAGCATTGGTGTGTGTGAGCATTGGTGTGTGTGAGTGTGTGCATTGGTGTGTGTGTGTGCTTGTGAATGTATGTGAGTGTGTATGTGTATGAGTATGAGAGTGTGTACATTGGTGTGTGTGAGTGTGTGTATGTATATGAGTGTGAGAGTATGCATTGATGTGTGTGACTGTGTGTGTGCATGAGTCTGTGTGTGTAAGTATGTGCATTGGTGTGTAGGAGTATGTGTCTCTGTGTTGGTGTGTGTATGAGTGTGTGTGATTGTGTGTATGAGTGTGAGTGTGTGTGTGTGTATGTGTGTGCATGTATGTATCTTTTCTATCATCCCAACTCTGGCCTCAGAGCAACAATCCAAAACAGAAGATAACTCACTGGGAGAATTTGGACTTATGGGCTGGCTGGGCTCCTGTTTGGTGACCTGAAGTGAGCTTTGCTTATCTCTAGATAATTAATTCCAGACAGGGGGCAGCAGGGCTTTCCCCCAGTGGGTTAGGATAGCTGTTTTAGAGAACAACTCTTTCTTAGCAACTGCACTTTGAGTGTAAGGTGTAGAAAGGAGGGAAGTGAGTCCAGAAAACACCATTGGTAGGGAAGTGAGGAAAGGCAACAGGACCCAGGAAAAGCTGGGCCACAGGGCTCCATGGTGACCAACGCTTCGGTAGCAGGTGTGGCATCACTCATAGGCAGTGAAGCTCTCTGGCTCTGCAACCTCAGACATGCTTGCTTCCTACCTCCCATTGATGTTAAGAGTCATGGGACCCAAGGCACGTGTATGACATAAGATAAGTGCCGGTGCCTTAAGAATAAGAGGAAAAGCAGCGTTAACACTGAGAGGAAACTGAGTCACAAAGAGATTGAGTATATAGCTCAGGGCCTAGGGAGACAGCTCCATTGGTATCCACAAAGTCTAGAGCTACATAAAGAAACAGGCACAGTGGGGTGCATTGTATTTAATCCTAGCCACGGTGTGATGCTGGATACAGGCAGTGGGTCAGTTTCGCTGGGGGAAACTCTAGGTCTATGAGAGACCCTGACCCAAACAAAAGGTGGGACTTGGGGACTGACACTGAGGTTGTCCTATGACCTCCACGTGAGTGTGCAGCTGCTCCACACCCTCAGCCATGTTTGCACACCCACCCGTGCTCACCCACAAAAGTGTACAGCTGAGGCTCTCCACAGAGGGTGGGGTTAGTGTTGTGCTATGGCGCTTCCTGTCTACATCTCTCACAAGTGACAGGGGCTCCAAACACTCATAGAATGAACTAGAGTAATTTTTCCTAATTTCCATTTTATCATGTCAAAGGCCTCCCAGCTTCCCCTTTCTTTAATATGCCTTTTTCCCCAAATGGCGATATACCTGGTGTTTCACACACTGTTGGTCATAGTTACTCTCCTCCTGCCACTTAGTTATTGTCTAAAATTTCAGGGTTTAACACACCCCATCTCTTGCCCTGATGGTCTCTGTGGTCCTTCAAATCCAGAGATTTCTTTGGTGCCTCAGTTGTACCACCGGTAGACATGTATAGGTACCCTGGCATCTCCTGATGTAAAAGGTAGGCAGTCCATTCCAGAGATGACACAGGCTCTCAGCAAAACCCTTAATGTCACTGAGAATTGCTGCTCCCTTGGAATTCTGGCTTTTCCCCATCTTTTTTTTTCCTTTTCTTTCTTTCTTTCTTTTTTTTTTTAATATGCAGTTTCAGTTTGAATGCCCTTTGGGAAAATACCAGCGGGGATGGCTGTGACTCTCTGCTTGTTAACATCGTGTTCTGAGGAAAGTCCCCTCCTACACAGAAAAATTTTTAAAGGCTGTTTTGGGGGCTCAGTGGTCAAAGGAGACAAATAAAAATAATCCCGAGGTTATCAGAGCATTGACATCACGTACAATAGTAGTAAGAACTTTTTCCAAATTTAAAACCCTCATGGAGGAAGCGGGTTACAATAGCAGTGACCTCTGCCCTGGCCAGTCATAATGGTTTCCTGGATGCAGGGATATTATGGGCTGGAGCCAAAGATTTCAGCAGAAAAGAGTACAAGATGTGTTAAACTTAGAACACAATGTGCGAATTCCGGGAGGGGCTACCAAGGGTCATCTCTCCTTCCGAGGAGGAAGGGCAACCCTTTCCCAAACAAGGCTCTGAATCTTTCTCACTGTGGAGACAGCACTTTTTTTTTTCTGTTACTAATTTGAGTTGGAATTTTTTCATTCCTTGAGACCTCAGTGAATCGGAAAGTCTTCACCAGGCACCATTTCCAGGGCTGATTCATCACCTAAATAATGATGAAGTGACTCCTAAATGCAGGCCCTGTTCTAGATGTTGGGATGTAGCAAGTGAGCAAGAATGCAGGCCAAAGGACTTCTACAGTTCAGCTGCTCAACCTTAGCCCTACTGACACGTGGGCTGGAGAATCCATCGTAGGAGGCTGTCCTGTGCATTGCAAGATCTTGTCCAGTGCATTGATGGCAGACTCTCCTGGGACTCCTCCCCAGTGCTCATGGCTAGCCACATCTTCAGACACCCTTCTTGTACCCAAAGATGTTAAATGGTTGTTCCACAGGGACAGAAGTTCTCTGAGAAGACAGACCATACATGAAACTAATAAATAGGCAAAGAGATGAGTTAGTCAGTCTACTGTCAGTGAGAGACCCTGTCTCAAAGAAGAAGGTGGAGAGGAAATGAGGAAGACACCCAATGTTGACCTCTGGCCTCAGTGTTTATGAACACACCACTATCCTCTTACTACATGATCTGTGGAGAAGGCTTGAATTTTGACAGTGGGGTCAGGATAAAAGACTGTCCTTTAAGGAGTGTGACTGGTGAAGGTCTTATGGAAAAGGTGACCTTTGCAAAGACTTGAAAGACTTGTCAAAGTGGGCCACGGAGGAAGAACATTCCAGAAGGAGGCTCAGTCAGAGGTCATATCTCTAAGGATAATCAATGCAATTAGAGTGAAGGGAAGGAGCTGGAGAATATGCTGTGATAGGTCAGGATATCAGGGCCTGCAGGTGGAGTGGGCCAAGGGCAAGGCTTTGCTTTCCTTTGGAAGGAGAGCAAGTCATGGTTGGATGAGCAGAAGCATGAACAATCCTGATGTGTTGGCAAGATGGCTATGGTCAATGCCACCTTGAGAACAGGCTTCCACAGAGGAAGGACAAAAATTGGGGCCTCAGTAGCCAGAGACTTGCCCAGTCTTCTGTACATTGGTGGGTTCATACTTCCCTTCATGAAGACACAGCAAATGGCAGCCTGTAATTGCTTCCATTCATGAAGATACACCTGTCATTGTTGTGTAGACACAGAGAAAAATATAATTTGAACTTCATTTATCCCATAGTTTTTCTTGTTAGAGACTCTTCCCCAGATGATGGAGATATCGTCATTATAATTCTTACTAAAGCCTGATACAAACAAGTGAACAGTTAATAAGCATTCATTTTATACAAAAAGCTAAGTCCCCCTCATTTATGACCTCCATGTCCCCTGTGGAGGAGGGGTGCTCATCACAGTCTTTCTCCCACCATCCAGGGGAGGACAGAGAGGCTCCGAGTGTTTCACTAAAGTCTACAAAGTAGCCTCTCTTCAAGCTTCAGCAGGTGACATGGCTGGAGGGCAGGCATGGAGTTGTCATGGAATGCAGAGTCGCAGAATCTTCCTGGTTACCAACCATGTGTTCTAAAACGCCCCTTTACCCACTTCCCGGGACTCATTACAGAGACCACAGCAGATGATAGTGAGGAATGTTGGGGTCCAAGCTGTTGGAAGGACGTTAGAACCAATTCTCAGCCCTAGAGGACATGTTTGCCTTGTTAGTTTGAGGACCTGATTTGATCTCCAGAGCTCACGTGAAAGCTGAGTGTGGTGACAAGTTTATAATTCTGGGGAATCTCACCTGCAGAGCTTCCACCACTTGGGAGCTCTGGGGTCTGAATCCATGGCTTTGCCTCTCTGAGTGTCAATCACTCCATTCCTAGTATTGGGTCAGCGATGATATTGGTACCATTGTGCTCATCTCTGTCCCTTGCTCCTCACTTTTCCCCAGCTACACAGTTCTCAGTAGTTCCTCGGCCCAGCAGCTCCCTCTGGCTGAAGATGGGCATCCATCCAGAACAGGGTGGGCAGAAGTTTCCAATCTCAGAGATGATGCCTTTGGGAACAACTACAGTCTGCGACAGAGGAGTTGAGATAGAGAAATCTCCTTCACTCCCAACCACCTTTCTTCCCTGATCATTTAGATGTGTGTGTCTCCACAGTGTCTCAGAAAGAACTGAGTCTTGTGACCCAGGACCACTGTACTAACTGCTTATGGACGCGGTCTTCCTTTCTTTCTTCAGCCACATACTGCTACTAATCTCTTTCCTGGTTTGCTTTCTAGTGTTGTGACAAAACAGTGACCACATCCAGCTTAGGGAAGGAGGGTTGATTTTTATCTTACACATCCAAATAACAGTCAATCACTGAGGGAAGTCAGGCAAGAACTCAAGGCCCGAACCAGGAGGCAGGAGCTGAAGCAGAGGCCATGGAGGGGTGCAGCTTACTGGCTTGCTCCCCATGGCTTGCTCAGCTTGCTTTCTTACAGAACCAGGACCATCTGCCCAGGGATGGCTCCACCCACAATGAGCTGGACCTTCCCACCTCAATCATTACTCAAAAAAGTTCCCCACAGACTTGCCTCCAGACAGACCTCATAGCAGCAACTTCTTAAAAGAGGTTTCTTCTTTCCAGATGTGTAGTGAAAAATTTGGTTTCTTTAAAACACAGAAGTAGAATAGGAATATGTTTTAATTTTAAACCCAGGTGTGGGATATGGGCTGTTTCAGATGGTCCATAGCAGCTGACTATAATTTGACTTGTGCTCTATTGGGGGTGCATCTATTGGGGGTGCATATTGGGTGTCTATCTGCCAGCTGCAGATAGTTTCTTCAATTGCGTGACATTTGGAATGCTGGGAAAATTTCAGAGGGTAGATAAATGCTAGGAGAGGGGGCTTTGTTGGTGGTTGTTGTTGGGTTGGTGACTGGTTGCTGTTGGTTGCAATTTGTTAAGTAGTTGTGTGCAAAGAAACAAGAAGAAGAAGGGGAGAAGGAGGAGGAAGGAGAAGGAGGAGAAGAGAACAAGGAGGAGGAGGAGGAGGAGAAGAAGGAGAAGGAGAAGGAGAAGGAGGAGAAGGAGAAGGAGAAGGAGAAGAAGAAGAAGAAGAAGAAGAAGAAGAAGAAGAAGAAGAAGAAGAAGAAGAAGAAGAAGAAGAAAAAGAAGAAGGAGGAGGAGGGAAGAAAGAAAGAAGGAAAGAGAGGGAGAAAGAATTAGATAGATATCCTGCCAGTAAATATCAAACTTGCCCCAAGGGGCTTGACCCTTTAATCAGTAGGAAGCAGTCTAATGAAAATGTCACCCCTTTCTTCTCTATCCTTTCTCTCTCCTGTCTAGTGTTAAGAGGTTGAATGAGTGGAAGAAAGGGGTGGAGAAGGGTGGAAGAAAGAAGAACCCACAAAGTAGCCAAAGACCTGTTACACAGATGACCCCAGCTTGTGTTGAACACACACACACACACACACACACACACACACACACAGAGGCACACACACATGCACA
>NW_022196905.1:112365189-112374355 GCF_008632895.1 Mastomys coucha
ATCACTTAGAGAAATTAACCCAAAAGTCTTCACATTTGGCCCAAGAGAAGCTCAGAGGTTAGAGGGACGTTTGTGGTCACCTCTTCCAGCCTTCCCTCACCCTGTAGGAGAAACATGGAGGCACAGACATGACTCTCTTACATGACCCATAGCATAGACTTTCAACCTTCCTAACGCTGTGACCATTTAATACAGTCCCTCATGTTGTGGTGACCCCAACCATAAAATTATTGCCATTGCTACCTTATGACTATAATTTTGCTACTGTTATGAATTGTAATGTAAATATCAGATATGCAGGATATCTGTTATAGGACTCCCAGGGATCATGTCCCACAGGTTTAGAACCACTGTGTTGCAGCAGGTACTACCCAGATGGGGAGTGACAAATCCCAGAGCCCCCCCCCCCCATGGACCTTCAATTGCTTCACTTCCTTGTTATTATTGTCCCTTGTGATTCAAGTCATGGAAAAAGTAACCACGAGAGTCCTGTGGTCAAGGACAGCTCTTTCTGTAAGTAGTTCCTTCCACATTTAGCTCTTTCATAAACCATGGTTTTTTTTTTTTTTTTTCATTTACAGGGTTGTTTTTTTCTCTTTTCTTTTAAAAAGTCAGAACAACACTATGCTTTGACATAATGGAGTCCCGAAGAATTTCTATGTAACCTCAATGTCACGGGTGCGTGCAAATCTATGTGTTGAAAATGAATAGTTGATATTTTTTTTCATTCTGAATTAAATGTAATTCATCTAATTGATTCGGTTGAATCTGTGCCTTCTGGAGCCTTTCTGCACTACCACCACTCCCCTCGTTTCTGAGTAAAATGGCTAACTTGCTGAGCTCTGACAAGAGGAAGGAGGACTGGAAGGGAGGAGGGAGAGAAGCAGCGAGGCCACCTGTCACTCAAAAGTTGTCTCCATAGGCTAGAGGAAGCTCTTTGGAAATTGATGGAAAACATATTTTTTGCAGCCTTCTGAGCCTCAAATTTATTTGTGCTCATGTTTTTCCCTATTGTTAAGGAGCCAAAGGCTCAGAGTCCCTTAGAGTAGATTCCCAGCCCAGTGATTACTAGCTATCACCTGCAGAGGATGGCCCATGCAAGATGCCCTACAGCTTGCTCTTCTAAGTTGCAGGGTAGGGAAGCTGTTGCCATCTCTGTCTGTAGAGGGTTTAATGGTCCAGCTCACCCGCAAGAGCTGTCTACCCAGGACCTGGAATGACTGTGTCTTTGCAAAGGGATTTTGTGTATATATGTGCTTTCATGTGCATATGCATGTGCATGTGTGCGTCTGTATATGTTTAGACCCAAAAGATTGACATCAGGTATCTTCCAGTCACTCTTTATGTTTTGAGACATGCTTTCTCAGTGAACCCAGAATCTTATCTTTAGCTAGGGTGGCTAACCAGTGATTTGTCTGTCTCTGAGTCCCCAGTGCTGGGATTATAGGTCACTGCAATCATGCATGCCTGGTTTTTTAGATGGGTCTCCATCAGGCTATTTTTTTTAAAGGCTCACTTATTCTAATAATGTTTTTCTACATGTATGTATGTATACCACACGAGTACCTGTTGCCCATAGAAGTCAGAAGAGAGTATTCGATCCTATGGAATGGGCCGTGAGCCATTGTGTGGTTGCTAGGAATCAAACCTGGGACCTCTGGGAAAGCAGCCAGTGTTTTTAACTGCTAAGTCATCTATCTAGCCCCCAAACTCAGGTTCTTGTGCATAGCTAAGACTTATAACTCAGCTACCTTTCTGGTTCCAAGTAAAGGGTCTTGATGTGAATTTTTTCTGGATTTAGTTCTTCCCCACCAGGATGGATTGAATTCTCTAGGACCTAGAGTCACAATAAACTTTCCTGCCCATAAGCTATCTATCTGTAGGCAGTTGGACCACAGAAACATAAAAGCAGCTAAACAGGGAGACCCTATTCTCTCTCCAAATGAATGAATTTTTTTCCTATTAACAAGTTTATTACTTACTTGATATTTGAAACAGAGTCTCACTACGAAGCTCAGGTTACTTCAAACTCTGATCCCCTGAGTGGTGGATTAAATCTATTTATCCTAAGCTACCTGACTTGACTTGGAACTGACTTTCATCAGCTTCAAGTTTTAACCAAGAATATGGTTAAGGTTCTGGCTGGCCCTCTCCTACTGTGAAGTCAGGTCAGCCACACTGGGAGAGCTGAGGATTTAGAACCCCAGGTGCGGAGGACTGGCCTTGGTAAGCTTCTTAGCTCACTGTATGCCTAGTGTGTTCCATGCCATGTGGGCACAGTTTCATGGAAGTTTGTGGATAAGCCTCAGAGGTCAACTCTGTCTTCTCCAATGCTGGGGAGAGGGTGTGAGCCTCAAATGTCACGGATATTTAATATGGCAGGACCTGGGACTGAGCAAGGAGTTTGTCCTCAGACCATTCCCCTCCCTCAAGAACTGGACACTCAGCCATGTGCAGGTAAATAGGAGTTCACACACACACACACACACACACACACACACACACACACACACACACGCACGCACACACGCACGCGCACACACACACAAAATGTTCCTCTCACACATTCAGGAGATGTGTGTTGAGTAACAAACACTATGCCAAGGCATTAGCCATGCCAGGGGAGAAATCACTCGAGAAGGCAGGAGAGGATGGTGGTATTGACAGCACAGCCTGGGAAAGACAACTTTCTATACCCATGATTGCTTTGCACCATGGGGTGACCTGGAAGAGCAGTCTTCTCTATGGGCCTCAGTTTCCCATTAACATCTGAGAATGTTCTAGAATCACTTGGGGGAATCTTTTAAAAAATATAAGTTCTAGTCAGAGATAGAAATTCTTCCTTAGGCCCAGTTCTGTAGAATCTTTAAGACAGAGCCGCAGAACAAGAAAACAGATTGGTGCCTGACAGGATGTATGTGCATGCCTCTGTGTGTGTGTGTGTGTATGCGCGCGCGTGCGCGCGCGCGCGCACATGCACCCATGTGCATGAGTGAGTGACTGGGTGCGGTGTGTGTATGTGACTGTGTGTATGTCTAAGTGTGTGTGGTGTGTGTATGTGTATGTGTGACTATGTATGACTGTATGTGTGTCTAAGTGTGTGTGTGGTGTGAATATGTATATATGACTGTGTGTGACTGTGTGTGTCTAAGTGTGTATGATGTGTGTATGTGTGACTGTGTATGTATCTAAATGTGTGTGGTGTGTGTATGTGTAAGTGTGACTGTATATGACTGTGTATGTGACTGTGTGTCTGTGTTTGGAAGTATGCATGTATGTGTGTGTATATGTGTGTGTGTGGTGTGTATCTGTGTGTGCCTATATGTATATGTGTGTTCACGTATGTATGCATGTATTATGTGTGTCTGTGTATGCATGTATGTGTGTATATGTGTATGTAACTGTATGTGCCTATGTGTATATATGTATGGGTGAATGCATCTCTGTCTCTCTGTGTTCATGTATTTGTAAGTGTGCATGTATGTGTGTGGCTGTGTGATTATGTGTGTATGGGTGTGTTTTGGGGGCCAGAAATGGTCAATTTCACAGAAAATGAAAACAAAGCTGAAGCCACAATGAACAGCTAAGCTCTGGTGACAGCGTAAGACCAAAATGACACCCTAAAGATTATGTTTTAAATATGGGGGAGGGGAGATTTCAAGAAGAGGTAGAACAGCGTGTGCAAAGGCTCTAGAGTCTGCAATTACAGTCTTTATGGTCATTACAGAATTTTATTATGATAATACATATATTGTACTAGAATGTCCTACACTGCTCAAATTCTGCTTCATTACCTTGTTATGTTTTGGCTTTTATTGTCATAGATTAATTTCTTTCTCTTTGAATTTTATGGAGATGCAGCCATAGGATGCATACTTAGCCATGCCTACTTTCTGCTTTCAGTGACAGTTCTATGTGATTCGTCCATGTCATTTATGTATCTACTGTCTATTTCTTTTTATACTGCTGCATACTATTCCATTGTATGGACGTACCACAGTGTGCTTTCCATCCTCTAGTTGATGTCTAGTTACAATGTTGAAGTTTGGGGCTGCTAAGGAGGCAGCTGCTGTGAATGTACACAAGTCTTCTGTCAGCATATCCCTTCATTTCTCTGGATAATTGGCTTCATGAGATAGATGTGTCTTTAACCTGACTAGAAATTACTGAAAAGTTTTCCATTTAATTTTCATGGGAAGCAAGGCTAGGGAGCCACAGGATCAGAGGTTTTCCAATAGAAACTTGCAAAGTCTAGTGCCCCATTGCTATTTCCTCCACGCCCTGCTTCCCAAGTGTGCAGGTTTCTCTCTTGAGTACCAAGCACCCCAGAACAGCTGTACCCCACCATTAGCCACATGAGCAGCTACCTGGATAAGCTTTCCCTGCAGGCCTGGCCTCATCCCTTCTGGAAGAGAGTGTATATTAAATTGTGGGGCCGGGACTAATTCTTTACAGCTTGCAGGTTGCTCCCTCTCCATGAGCAGACAGGAGGGCGCCCTGACGCTGTTAAAGATCACATGCTTTGATAACCTACCCTCCTGATTTATGGCGGTCCGGGTCTCCACGTTCACCTAATGAGGGGAGCTCTGGGTGTCAACCTGTTTATTAAATGCCCAGAACCATGTGTGAAACGGACCGGAGTAAGACGTCAATCATACTTTCATTTATTCTGCGTATCCCCCTCCTGTTCCTTCAGCCCTCTCTGCTCAGGACGGGTCATCCCTCAAGGCCTTTCTTTTCATCTCCAAAGCTGGGGGCGGGGCAGGGCTTGAGGATGGATAGCTGGTGCAGGTCGTGAGGGAGGCGATGTTTGCACTTTCCTACTGATTTCATATGTGTTTAGAAGTTAATGGTACTCTGCACCTCATGACTCTTTCTTAGATGTCAAACAAAAACATGAAAGGGAGAGTGGACCGAGGGGAGGGGACTGGGCGCAGCGTGCAGGACAGAATCCCTTGCGTAGCCTGGGACGGGACTGGTGAGTCTTAATGAAGATGGAAGATGGATTAATATTCCTGGGGTTGTCGGGGTCTAATGAGGCCTTAATTCATTTCCTTTAATTCCCTTTGAAATTAATTTCTTTCTTCTTAAAAAAAAAAAAAAAAGGACACAAATCAAAATAACGGATGGCTGGGCCGCTTTAATCTCCGCTTCTCACCCCTTCCCCTTTGAACTTGGTCACTGTCATGTTCCTAATCTCGGGAGATTCTGCCTCGATCCCTTTCAAGAGCCATCGGCCCCATCTCTTTGGTTTGGTCTCCTGGATGTGGCATAAATATTTCTGTCCCTTTGAGGCCTCCAGCTGGATTCTGACCTTGGACATGGCTGGGGGAAGGGCAGAGAAGGCCTCTCTGAGTCATCCAGGCAGGAGCAGTTCTAGGAAGCTGGGTCTGGAGACACTGGAGAGTTCTGGAGGCTCACATAGGTCTTGGGAGAAATGTGCGCAAGCAGAAGTCTGTGTCGTGATGCTACATGGGGCTCTTGCAATGAAGATCCTCAGGATCTGTGGAGGTACCTCTTAAAGTAACCTCAGCACTGAATTCAGGATGGTTTACTCTTCTGTCTCTGCTCACACTGACCTTTTGTTATCTCCTCTCACACTGAATTCGTGGATCTTGCTCTCGGGTCTTTCCACTTGGGTCTGATTTGGGGCAGATGCTACGTAAATATTTGCTGACTGCACAAGCAATGGACAGAGATGATCCTGGCTGCACACTGTACCATCTTTGACTTAAACTCCCTCTCTCTCTCTCTGTTTCCATAGCAGAGGGACAATCTGCCATGGTTATGTAAACTAGCCGAATATCTAAGCAGATTGGCATTCCATTGGTTATGTCTGTTCTCTTCTAAAGCATCAGAACATCCATGTTTATTTAGCTGGGTACTGGATGCCTGCAGTAAGGATGGCTTCCCAGCCTTTCTTCTGGGAGAGTGTGGGTCCTGTGAGCTCTGGCCATTGAAAAGTACTGGTGTGTAATTAGTGTCTTTGAAAGGCAGCTGGAAGGAGCCCTTTGCCTCTCCTCTTCTTTAACTTTTCCTTTGCTATAGTTGGAAAGTAGCCATGAAGTCTAGAGACCAAGCAGCCATGTTGGCCTATGAGGCAGGAAGTTAAAGTCAATGAAACAATGCATGAAGCTGCTTAGATCTGGGTCAAACGTTAGGTTGGAACAGGACTCCTTTGCTTCCTGCCTGGGAATGCTTTTACGTGAGAGAGAAGTGGGCTTTTATTCTGTGTTAAAGTCAGTGATTTGGGTTTGCGATTGCATACAACCAAATATAAGTGTCAGGAGTCTTGTGCGGCTTCATAGAGCTGACCAACCACTGATGGCTAATCAGCTACTGCAGATTAAAATGCCCGAGCCACAGAACAGCCCAGGGTGGATGGAAGAGACACAGGTCAATGAGCCAGAGAGTGCTGACTGAGAAAGACCGAATTGCTGTTAATTACAAAGAAGCATTGGGTGTGACATCCCATGCCTGTAATCCAGCACTAAGACATTGTGTCAAGGAAGCAATGGCATGTGTTCCTCTAGGCAAAATCTTGGGTCTTTCTACTCAGAAGCCATGGGAGGGGGCTGGAGAGATGGCTCAGTGGTTAAGAGCACTGACTACTCTTCTGAAGGTCCTGAGTTCAAATCCGAGCAACCACATGGTGGCTTACAACCATCTGTAATGAGATCTGACACCCTCTTCTGGGGTGTCTGAAGACAACTACTTAAAGTGTACTTAACTATAATAATAAATAAATCTTTGGGCTGGAGCTTGCAGAATGTCCTGAGTTCAATTCCCAGCAACCACATGATGGCTTACAACCACCTGTACAGCTACAGTGTACTCATGGTGAACACCAGGAACAGAGGAGAAATATGCCCTGCTCTGGCTGAGGAGAGGCTATGGTATTTTGCAGACCTCGGCTCAGAAGACAGAATCAGGATAGAGCTTGGATGACTGTAACGTGGGAACTGTAGCCTCTAGCAGATGTCGCCTGCTCAGGCCTGTGACACCCTCAAGCAGAAGGCAGCTGACCGCTAGACAGGAAGGCTGTCAGCCTCTGGCTGGGAGAGCCTGAGGACAGGGTTGTTCCTGGGATCTGGGGTGCGCTCCCCCACATCTCTTTACCAGTGACCCCATGAGGCATGTATGTCACTCCCATGGTCCCCAGGCTTGCCTCTGTTTTGAGATGAAAATAAACTCATCCCATGAATCTCTAGTGGTTTTTATTTTTTTATTTTTTGCATCTGGAAGGCTGAACAGAAGTCTGCGTATACCCACTCATTAGCCTCCCCCCCCCATCATTATACAGTTAAGAATTTATGCAGAAATTCAACACCCACAACTAGTCTTTTTCGTCTTACCTACTTACTGTAGCCAGCTGGGAGAAGAGAAATGGACACTCTTTTGGAAACCATGTCTAGCCTCCCATGTTTGGATATCAGAAACGTGGAGTTCTCTCTATGCATCTTTGATACACCCCAAGTGGTGTGGTCACCTGCAGTCTTCTAGGAACCTTCTGTCCTTTCTCTGCTGGGCTGGGCTCTATGTCCTGGGTGGCCATTCCTGGTTCCTGAGCTCCAGGAAAGGGTTGGGCAATGGGGAATGGGCTGGAAGGCTGGCATGTGGAGAAGAGAAGAGGTACACACCTGTTTCTTCAGGCATCACTAGCAGCTGTCTCCTCTGACTCTACCTTCAGACCAGCACACCTTACACAGCCTCAGCTCCGCAGGAGGCCCCTGCCAGGGCTCTTGTAAGCACAAGATGCTGCAGCTTTGCACTCTGGGAAAACCTCCTCTTTTTGTCCCACCAGCCCAGGGGTAGGAGAATGGAGGCTGCAGTTGCTGCTGATCTCTGAGCTAGGTCAGTGGTTCCCACTGTCATCTCAGCCTCTCTGTCAACCAGTTAAAGTCCCCATATTTAACTCCTCTGTATTAAAAGCCTTTAGTGGCTTTGCTTTGCTTTTCTAGCTGGACTTTGGACAGCATCCCACACTTAGAGCAGACTCTCTGTTGCATAATGCTGTTTTGGTTCTGAGATAGACCACCTCAGGGAGCTCATCGAAGCAGGAGCTACAACACATTACACAAGTGTTAAAAAATAAAAAGAAGACAATTAGAGGGTAGGGATACTACTGTCCCTGAGCTGAAGGAGATTGGGGATTGCCATGCCTCCAGCTGAACCATAGTCTTATTGGCTATCTACAAGAGCACTGGGGAGTCAGCCTCACTGTTCTGAGCTTCAGTTTGTCCGTCTATAAGTTGGGAATAACAATAAGGAACTGCCATGAAGATTGCATGGACATTGCTGTGTTACTTAGTGCAATGTCTGATAGGAACTGGAAGCAACTGAGCTGCCGGTCAGCATGGCTGGGGAAACAGCTCAGCTGGTAATATGCTTTCTGTGCAAATACAGAGACTGGAGTTCAGTCCTCCAAGCCTACTCAGAAAGGATGTGGCAGTAGACTTGTGATCTTGGCACTGGAGAGGCAGAGACAGGTGAATCCCTGGGGTTCACTGAGCAGTCTGCCTCACCTACACAGTGTGTTTCAGGTCAATAAGATACAGCTCAAAAGGAAACAGAGTGGATGGTGTGGTGGGACTGTGCATGCATGACCTTCCAGAGACCATGGAGGAATGCTCCTTGCTGGCATGATCGCAGGCTTCAGCTCAACTAGCTTTCATTTATAGTCTGGGCACACTTACCTAGGCACTGGTTCATCCTACAGTAGGCTGGGCCCTCCTACATCAAGGTCTTTCTCAATTGTTCCTCACCGTATACACTGAGTCACGGTCTCTCTCTGACCCCAGATCTTATACAGTTGGCTAGCTAGCTTTGGGGGAGTCTCACCTCTGTCTCCTGAGGGTTAGCGTTACAGATGACTGCCACACCCACCTGGCTTTTATGCTGTTGCTGGAGATATAAACTCGAGTTCCTATGTTTGTGTGGCAAGCACTTTACCATCTCCCTAGCCCCCTGTGTTCAGTTTTGTAAGAACTGAGCACATTGTATTCAGACGTAGCGGGACCATTGTGCATCCCCCTGAGGAGGATGGAAGTTCCAGATTCCCCAGATTCTCCTTGACAACACTTAGTGCTCATCTTCCATCTCTCCTGACTCCCTCCCTCCCTTGTTCTGAACCCCCCAAATAGTCTCTCTCTCTCTCTCTCTCTCT
>NW_022196905.1:112375643-112378832 GCF_008632895.1 Mastomys coucha
ATCACTTAGAGAAATTAACCCAAAAGTCTTCACATTTGGCCCAAGAGAAGCTCAGAGGTTAGAGGGACTTTTGTGGTCACCTCTTCCAGCCTTCCCTCACCCTGTAGGAGAAACATGGAGGCACAGACATGACTCTTACATGACCCATAGCATAGACTTTCAACCTTCCTAACGCTGTGACCATTTAATGCAGTCCCTCATGTTGTGGTGACCCCAACCAATCTCCAGATATATATATCTCCAGATTCAGGAGTCAGATGCACTGAGAAGTCCTTGACACTCTTAAACATAAATTCTTTACATAAGAAAATCCACAGTCCTTATCTTTGAATCTGGCTTATTTCACATAACACGCTGACTGACATCCAGTTCTCTCATTTGAGTGAATCTTTTTCTAAGTGAAGTGATGCCCAGCCCACCCCCATCCCCACCCCCATTCGGGAATGGCCTCCAGAAACGTTCCCATTTCCTTCTGTGCCTGCTCTCAGGAGCTTTAGTGGTGCAGTGTCAGAGAGCTTGTGGCAGCATGAACTCCAGGGGCATGAGGGTACTTGAAGAAAGACAGAGAGATTGACAGAGCCTGAAGCTACCTTGCGGAAAACCTGAATCAAACGCATAAATCTCTGTGAGGAACGAAATCCATCATGAGAGACCTGGGCAAGACAATGCTCCAAGAATAACTCCAGCAACAGACATGTGTGCTTCATGTTCTTTCCTTTCTATTTGACTTATTTTTAAACGTGCACTTATCTACCTATCCTGTGTGTATGTGTGCACACTTATGCATATGTGCCATGGAACATGTGTTCTTTTCTTCCACTGTATGTGGCATTCAAAAGTACTCAGGGGTTGAAGCCGGGTCGCCAGACCTAATCACAAGCATATTTATTTACCTGCTGAGCCATCTTACTGGCCGTCTTCGTTTTATTTGAGAAGAATGATAGGACCTCCACTAATGGTGACTAGATCTCTGGGTAAACTACATATTTTTTTTTTTTGATTTCCAAACATTAAGATGCTTTATCCATCCTGCTAAAAATACTACATTCTATAATAGTCTTTCTATAGAAGATACTGTAATTCTTTTTTTATTAGTATAGGAGTTGAGGAGATGGCTTGGTTAGTAAAGTACCTGCCTGGAAAGCATGAAGTCCTGAGTTTGAACTCCAGAACCTATACAAAAGAGCTAGTCAGGGTGGTATAAAGCAGCGCTGGGGAGGCACAGATGGGAGATCTCTGAGGTTCCATGGCCAGTCAGTCTAGCCTACTTGGTGAGATAAACCCCGTGAGAAAAGTCCTCAAAAGAAGAGGACCGTGCTCTCGGGGTTGACACACAAGGTTGGCCCTCAGCCTCCAAGACATGTGCTCACACATACATAAGAAACTGTCCTAAAGAAATGATTAAATATTTGTAACTAGGGATTTCAGAATGAACATAATTTAGAGACGTGAGGCGCTGCATATTCGAAATACCATGATCAGCTCCTCTGGATTTTGTGGCATTCATAAGGCCTCCATGCTTTACAGGACACTTTGGCCCATAGTGGACCATGAATATGATGATGTCAGGGCATAACTGCCTTTGTTTGAGAAGTCAACTCTTGGACTTATGGACTGGGATGAGTTCACCTAACGCTCCAGTTCTCAGAATCTCTTCCGCTCAGTAAGTGAACATGACTATTTTTAGCTTTCTCAAAAGTACAGATTTGTAATTTCTTTTCCTTCCAAAGAATCACTGGCTCATCAAATTTTATATTTGCAATCATCTTTTCTTTGGAAAGGATCAACAAATTGCCAGAGCTTCAGGCCCCATGGATCCTGGATCCACCCCTTCCTATAGCTGTATTTAGACAAGCAGAGAAAATGTCCTACAAGCTTGTGAGACTGGAAAACATTAGAGCATTAGACCTACAAATGAAGTCGTGGATTTTTTTCTTTTTCTTTCTTTCCTTCTTTCTTTTCTTCTCTCTCTCTCTCTCTCTCTCTCTCTCTCTCTCTCTCTCTCTCTCTCTCTCTTTCTCTCTTTCTGTTATGTTTCTCTGTGCCATGATGCCTAGCAAGAGGCAACATAGTGTGGAGGGATTGACTTGAACTCACAGTGAACAAGGGACACAGTCCACACTGGTGGGGACGACCACAGCTTGAGGCCATACAGAAAGATATAGAAGCCTGGTGTGCATGGAGAAATGAGAGGAAGTGTGCAGAGCCAACACCTCTCCGGATTGTGGAAAGGTTGATAGCAAGGCATGAACCACTGGAGTAGGGATGCTCAGGGGTCTTACACTGAGCCATCAACAGGTGAGGAGCAGCTGGCAGTGGCTGAGGGCATGAAGTTGATTTAATACAAAGTCAATGGGGTTTTCCAGACAACCTTGCACAGTCAACCTGATGATCCAAGTTCAGATCTTGCCTCTACTATTTACTGTGTGGCATAAAGGACTCATTGTTCCTCTGCCTCAGTTTCCTTGTCCAGGAAATGGAGATAATCATGGAAGGTAGAAATTGAAGACTGAGGGAATTAGTAGTGGAGGATGGCACAGGACTTGGCTCAATAGATTCTTCCCCCTTCCCTGTGAGCTTCTTTAGTCCTCATTAAAAGGGGCCAGACATGGCTGGTCCCTGGGCCAGACCTTAGGAAACCTGCTAATTGCGGATTACAAAACGTTTCCAGAGCTGAAGGTGCTGACTTCTGGGCCTTACAAGCAAGAGAGGACACACTCAGTCTTCTGAATGAGTGTGCAGCTGGGAGCCCTTGTGTGGGGCTCACTAAAAGATTGGCCATTAATCACACACAATTACTCTGACCCGGAGGGACCTGGGCCTATCCTCCCCTACAGACAGACTTCCTTCCCCAGTGGGAGAGGCCTTCATGCATGCTCATGGAACTCAGAGCATCTGCACCGAGTGAGCTGACGGTCAGGTCTGCTGACTCTCGGCCTCAGAGGCACCCTGTTCCCAGATGCCTTTCCGGTGGAAACTCAGACAAGAGTCTGAGCCTGCCTGGGCTATGGTTCTGTGGTAGAAAGCTGGCCTAGCATGCATGTGACCTGGGGTTCCATGTCTAGGACAAATACACAAAAATGTTAAAGGCTGAAGTTGGTAAAACGTTTTGTCACACAGACATGAGGACCTGAGTTTGTCCCATCAACACACATATAAAAAGAGAGAGAGAGAGAGAGAGAGAGAGAG
>NW_022196905.1:112378842-112396103 GCF_008632895.1 Mastomys coucha
GAGAGAGAGAGAGAGAAAGAAAGAAAGAAAAGAAAAAGAAAAAGAAGCAGGCATAGCAGTACAAGTTTATAACCATCTTGAAGACATGGCGGCAGATCTCCAAGGCTCACCAGCTGCTCAGCCTGGTGACAAGCCTCTGGGAAATAAGGGACCCTGTCACAAAAGTCAAGGTGGCCTCCTCCTGAGGAATAACACCTGAGGTTGACCTCTGGTCTGCACACCCATGAGTACACATGAATGCACACACCTGAACATGCCTATACCCATGTGTGCGTGTGCGCATGTGCACACACACACACACACACACACACACACACACACACAGAGGGATGGATGGGATGGATGGGATGGAGGAATGATAAACAGTTTAGGCTCTCTAACAGTTAATGCATGCAGAATCATGTCCTGCATCTCTGGCTACACCCATGCGCACACACACACACACACACACACACACACACACACACACACACACAGGGATGGATGGGATGGATGGGATGGATGGGATGGATGGGATGGAGGAATGACATACAGTTTAGGCTCTCTACCAGTTAATGCATGCAGAACCATGACCTGCATCTCTGACATTACCTCTGTGTTTGTTTATCTCTCCAGGTCCTTGTACAGATAAGGATGCCATCTTGACCAGCCATATACCACAGAGGGGCTCCGAAACACAGAGGTCCTTGTGTTTCCTTGGGCTCCAGGGTGTAGACCTGGGGCTGATGTAGAGCCTGAACCAAGACCTGACCTTGCTCACAGGACTGCCTTACCCTGTCTAGGAGCAGGTCAGAAGCCTTGGCTCTGTACAGGATGAGAAGTTTCTCCTTCACGTTTCATTTCATCCTCCCTCCTTCCAGGAAGTCCTGACCTCCCTTCCCCTCCCCCTTCCTCTTCCCCTTCCTCCCCTTCTCTCTCCTCCTTTCCTTTCCTTTCCTTTCCTTTCCTTTCCTTTCCTTTCCTTTCCTTTCCTTTCCTTTCCTTTCCTTTCCCTTTTCCCCTTCCTTTCCCTCCCTTCTCTTCCATTCCCTTCCCCCTTCCTCTCCCCTCCCTCTTCTTCCCCCTTCTCTCTCTCCTCCCCCCTCCCCTTCTCTCCTTTTCTTCTCTCTACCTCTCTTTTCCTTCTTCCCTTTCTCCCTCCCCTCTCCACCCAGTCTCCTCTCCCCATTCTGCACTTTTCCCCCTGCTCCCTATATTAGCCTCCTCTTTCTTCTTCCCCAGACTTTTAGTGAACACCTCTCCTAAGCCAGACATTGCTCTAGGCTGTGGTAAGACATGGCTGTGTCCCCACAGTGTGACCTCCTGTGACAGAGGTGTTTAGTGCTCCTCAGCTGTGAGAAGTTAATCAACTTGGTTAATCAAGGCTGATAAATTCAATTCTTAATTTTTTTGTTTTTTGTTTTTAAAACAAAACCAAGCATTTCCCTCTGTTGACATCGGCAACATATGTCTTATCGGGAAGCTGATCATGGTCAGCACCACCATTGCTGAATTTAACTTCCACCTGCATTTTGCTGAATTCATCCAGTCTCTCTTTTCTGCAGAGATCATTCTTAAAATTTATATTATTAAGCTCATACCAGGTTTATATTTGTTCATCCTTTTTTTTTTATAGCAGACACGACTGTCCATCAAATAGGAGGGCAGCTGTCATCCATGCCTTAGTTCCTTCACCTCTTCCTTCATGTAGCCACCCAGCAATTGCTTTGGGCAGGTAATTACCATTGGTGTGGTAGCAGGGGCACCGGGGTCGTCCGAGTTTGCTAGCACACCTGCCTTCTCAGACCTCGTGACCCAGTGCAGTGAACAGCACACAAACCAGGCACATGAGATACCCAGAGATGAGACTGTCACAAACACTGTGGAGGGAGAAGGAGAAATCTGTCTGCACATGTGTGTGTCTGAAGCCAGGGATCACCTTTAAGCATGATTCCTCAAGGGTCCTTCAGGCCATTTCTTGAGATAGGATCTTTCACTGTGACTGGTGCTCCTTGATTCTTTTAGGCTGGCTGGCGGGTGAACCCCAGGGATCTGCCTAATTTTACCTCTCCGGCCCTGAGATTAGAGGCATGTCTATGACACATCTCTTTGTTGGTTTGTTGAGACAATCTCACTATGTAGCTCTGGCTGGCTGGAACTCGCTATGTAGACCAGGCTGATCCCAAACTATAAAGATCTGCTGCCTCTGCCTACAAGCCAATGGGGATTTACTCAGGTCTCCATGCTTGCACAATAAACACTTTACTAACAGAGCTACCTCCTCTGGCTCGAGAAGGTATTTTCCCTCAAAAGATGAGTGTAGACAAACTGGTCTCTTGGAGAAATGTGGTGTACATCTGGGAAAAATGGACCGAGTGGACAGCAGTGTAAGTCCATTGTGACACCTAAAGGTCCCTAGCCTCCTGCTGTGAACAGTCGAGACCTTGAGGAAGGAAACCCTCTTGGAAAATCAGACATGTCTGCGAGGGACTTTCCCTAAACTCTCCACAGAAAATCATTCCCAGGTCCTCAGTGTGAGGGACGGGGAAGAGAGTGACTGTGGTCTCCCTTCCCCAGCCAAGGATCCTGTTTCAGCAGGGTCTTGGCCCTCCTGGTCCAGGCCAGCATGTCAGATGCCACCTCACTCAGAGTTCTGGAATGTCAGGAGGGAAATGATCTGAGCAAGTGTAGCAAAGTAGATTCATTTCCTCTTGTCCACTGGGAAGGGCTGGCTCACTGTTGCTGCAATGAGACACTACGACCAAAAGCAAGAATTGATTCCGGCTTGCTGTGCCAGAGGGATAAGAAGCTACCACAGCAGAGAGGCAGCAGCACAAGCAGGGAGCTGAGAGAGCACATCTTCAGCCATAAGCATGAAGCACAGAGGGGCCAGGGGAGGAAGCGGGGGAAGGCCAAGGAGAGGGACTAGACAGAGAGGCAAGAGGTACACACCCAGCCTCCAGTGACATAATCTCCCTAGGAAGACAGTATCTCCTCAACTTTCCCCAAACTATGCCACCAACTGGTGACCAAGCCTTCAAATGCCTGAGCTTTTCAGACACATTTCTCATTCAAAGAACTACATATTTCTCAGACAACATCTTTCTGGCTGTTAGCAAAGCAAAAGCCAAACACCCACCTACAAGCTATCCAGGCTGCTTCCAGCCGCCATTCCAGGGAGCCCCGTGCAAGGCAAGAAAGGGCTCCCTCTCTTGTGTTGTGCATTCATTAAGAAATCAAACCTCTGAGGAAATCTGAAGACAGTGGCTCATGTCACCAACAGCCTCAGGAGCTTGTGATCCCCAGGGAGTGGGTGGTGGTATTGTCACAGATGTTAATAAACTTCTCCTGGGAACTGCTGTACAGGAGTTTGCTTTTCTTGTGTATGCATGTGATTGCCTGGGGGGGGGGCCTGTTGACTGGGTGCTGGTGTCTACACACACAGTGCATGTACAGGTGAGAGGATAACTTTGAGTGTCAGACCAACTCATTTTGTTTGAGAGACAGTCTTTTATTGGCTTGAAACTTCAACCCATGAACCAGGCTAGATGGCCTGAGAGCCTCCAGGGATCTGTCTGTCTGTCTGTACCTCCCATCTTTCCTTTGCTGAGATTACAGGTGCATACCATTTTGCCTGGCTCTTTATGTATATTCTGTGGACGTAAACCCATGCCTTCAGCCTTATTGACTGCGGTCTCTCTCCAGCCCCTCTCTCAGATTTACATTCATAGTCACAAGATGGCCGTGTCCTACATTCCCAGAGCAGGGGGAGATGGATAGAGAGGGAGGAAAGATGCCTTTTAGCACAGCTGTTTCTTAAAAATAAACTTTCTAATATCTCCCCAATAGACACTGATGCTTCTAGAATGAACCATTGTCCTATAGCTGCAAGGGAAGCTGTCAGCCTGAGTAGTGAGCTGTGCATTCTCTGCCTAAAAATGGAGTCCAGGAAGAAGGTAATGGAAAGAAATCTTGGTCTCTGGTCTGTAAGTTGGCTCATTTGCTGTAGACTCTTTCCCATTTCCCATATAGAAATCACATCCGATAACTCGCAACTTCAACATCCACAGATGTGAGACAACACCATTCCCCAAATCCACTGGCAGGATCAGGGCAGTGAAACATAGCTCTGGGTTTTTTTGTTTGTTTGTTTGTTTGTTTATTTGTTTGTTTTCTGAGAAGCTCTAAGACTAATATCTGCAAAAGACTGGTGGCAGAGGAGATGCTGGGCACAGGTTATCTGCTAACTTGCTGGGGATCATATTTGTTGTGGGTAGAAGGGTTCTCAAGTGACTCCTTGCAACAGTCACTATTAACTTGTCTCCACAACAGAGAGGTGCTTTTGGTCTGGTAAAAGGGATGGGCTTTGGGGGTCTGGGGAGATGGCTGAGTGGATAAAGCACTGGCTAAGCAAATGAAAGGATCTGAATTAGATTCTCCGCATCTGGAAAGAAGCCACTGCGTCTCTAACCCCAGTGTTTCTACGCCAAGATGGGAAACACAGCAGGGAGACTCTAGAAGCTGGCCTGGTGTACACAGAACAAGAGACTGCCTCTCACACAATGTGGAAAGTCAGGATTGACAAGCAAGGTTGGGTGTTGTCCTCTGAGCCCCACGTATGCACCATGACAGGTATGTACAAACACGGAAATGAATACAAGGAAAAATAAATAAAACTTAAGATGGAGGCAGATCTGGGATTTGGATGGGTGGTCCCTGCTCCGAGCTGCCAAAGGGATGAGCTCAGCTGAATTCAGTGGCTTGACTCTCCTGCCTCCAGAATCCAGCGCACATGCCTCTCCTCTTAGTCACAGCTGCTCCTCAGGACCCCATGCCCACCTCCTCGCTTTCAGAGCAGGTTTTGCTATTCTTCTAGGCCAGCAGTAAAATGACATTTATGAGGATTTTTTCCCCTTTGAAGTGAGACTGTTTTCACATTTCACTTTAAAGCAAGGGGAAAAAAACAAAAGCCCGGACAGATAAATAATGGCAGCCTGGAGAGGTGGCCTGACGCATGTGGTGGGCGCCTGCTCTGATCTGTCACCATGATCATCATTGCAGATGGAAAAAAAATCCTTTGTCTCCTTTCAAGTGACTATTAATTCCTTGCCTCTACCTTAGCTCCTGTTAACCTACTAAGGAACTGGTCGGTTATCTCTGCCTTCCAATCTTTCTCTTCCATCCCCTCCTCTGCCCTTCCCTCTCCTCCCTTCTTATACGAACCTCATAGGGCAGATATTTTCATCTGCCATTCCTTTGTTTATGTCCTAATATCTATGAAGGGTCCTCAATAAATGTTGGCTGTATATGTGCGAGAGAGTATGCCTTCGTGTGTGACAGCCACCATTATATAATGCCACTGGAAAGGAGCTTTATCAAAGGCAGTCTTGTGATATAAATCGAAGAGTCTCCGAGTGTAAAGGGTTGGCTCCTGGGTAAAGAACGCTCACTTCATAATTGTGAGGACCCCAGAACCAATCTAAAAAGCTGGGTGTCCGACAAATGTCTGAAACCTGTTTAGAGAGATCAGATCCTTTTCTGGCCTTCGAACAAGCATGAGCGCATAAATAAACCAGATCTTTAAAGTTGTTACCATCCATATCTACCCGGAGATGGCAACATTCATCTTCAAATCTGCCAAGAAAATCTGTCTGGATTTAACACTAGAAACATTCAACTGTGCTTTGTTTATAATGGATTAAATATGCTTGGACACAAGAGACTTGTCCAGTCTTTGGCAAATGGTTGATTTATTTAAAGATGGTCATACAGAACAGGGGGATGCACGCTTTCATGCTTTCTCTAGAAGGCTACGTTTGTTGATACATATGCTAGGTCTGATGGGCCATAGGACCTTGGTCACAGCGGCTCAACTTCGGGGTGACAGTGTAAAGCCGCTATAAGGAACGTGCAGATGGACAAGTACTTGCGTGCAGATCAAGGTTTATCTATGAATGCTGTGTTGGCTAGTTTTGTTGTTTGATTTAACACTAAATCTAGTCACCTGAAAGGAGGGGGGAGGACTCAATTGAGAAAATGCCTTCATGAGATCCAGCTGTAAGGCATTTTCTTTATTAGTGATTGATGGAAGAGGGTCCCACCCATTGTGGGTGGAGCCAGCCCATTGTGGGTGGGGCCATCCCTGGGCAGGTGGTCCTAGGTTCTGTAAGAAAGCAGGCTGAGCAAGCTATGGGGAGCAAGCCAGTAAGCAGCATCCTTCATGACTTCTGCATCAGCTCTTTCCTCCAAGTTCCTGTCCTGTTCGAGTTCCTGCCCTGGCTTCCTACGGTGCTGAACAGCGATGTGGAAGTGACCCTTTCCTCCCCACGCTGTTTTGGCCAGGGTGTTTTTCTCAGCAGTTAGTAACCCTGACTGAGACAGACATGATGCTGAAACTTGACTTCTGTATAATTGTCACATGATCACAAAGTATCTCACACATATTCACTTCTATTCTCCACTCCAGTCACTTAAAGATGTAAAACCGGGGGCAGGGAAGATGGCTCAACCGGCAAAGTATTAGCTGCTCAAAAACGGGGATCTGCGTTCCAACCCTGGTGTAAAAAACCTAGCCTTATGCGGCAGATCTGTAATCTCAGACAAGAGGATCCCTGGGACTCTATAGTCAAACCAGATATCTAAATCCGCAAGCTTAAGACAGAAATCCCATTTTAAAGGTTGTCCTCTGGCCTTTGTACACACACGTACACACACACACACACACACACACACACACACACACACACGCATATGCACAGGCACCACCCCCAACCCACAGATAAAAATGTTTAACTGTTCTGGGTCTGTGACCCTTAGAAAGTGAATGGTAGGCTGTTTGTGATCCGTTCCTGCAGAAGTTGGCTGCCTCTCGTCTAAGGAATTGAATAAGATTTATATTATTGCAATTATTATTTTTAATGATGTGGAAATATTGATGTTTTTAACCTTAAAATAAGTAAGCACATGCCTTTTGTGCCTCAGAGCACCAGACGTCATGAAAGCTTGTGTTTTTCGGATCGGGGTACGTAATTTTTAAAGTGGCTAAGATACTGTGTCAGATCGGTTGATAAGTGCAATGTATAAAAGCATATGAAACTAATTCCAGGAAATACCTTGTATTTATGTCCGTGGGCCTGAGTTTCTGAGCTCTCTGTGTTTTGAGATGGAATTGGGTTTACTCAGAGTCTCAGGTTATATATCTTGATGGCTACACAAGCTCAGTATTTGGTCCTCTCTCCGGAGCAGGTAAAGCTTTCCAGTCTGTTTTAGTTTACGGCAATTACATTTGCTTATCGCTCCAAAGGAGAATTTCATTTGAAGCCAGTTATTAATGTCCAAAACGCACTTCCAGGAAATAATTTCCAACGTTTTATTTATTAAAAAGAATGCGCTGTTTGTTCAAAGGCATCGATGTAATTTATAAAGTTCGATATTAGGTATTTTATGAGGCAATATAAAGAACGCTGTTCTGTGGGACCCTGCTGCTTAATTATGCCATGGTGCGTTCAGTGTCAGAACTCACTGCTATTTTGCAGGGAAACTTTCTGCTACTGAGCTGTCCCCCCACGGCGCTATTTTTCTTTCTTTCTTTCCTTTCCTTTTCTTTCTTTGTTCTTGAGCCACAAAGTAAATTTAGTAAAAAAAGAGGAGGAAAAAAACCCCTTTTCTTACCTTTCTGATCTGTGGGTTTATTTTTAAGAAACTTGTTCAAGAGGGTCCACAAAAGAAGCTGCTTCGGTCATACATTCTATGGACGTCTGTGTGCATATGCATGTGTGTTCATGTATACATGCTGTGTTTGTGCAGGTGCCTGCATGTGTGTATGTGTATGTGCATGTATACAGTCTGTATATGTGTTATACACTCTGTGTGCATGTGTATGTGGTGTGTATTTAAAAGTGCATGTGCACATATGTGCATGCATACAGAAGCCAAAAGACAACCTAGAGTGTTTATGCCATGCCCCTGCCTCTGCCTCTTCCTATACCTAGAGCCATGCCCCTGCCTCTGCCTCTCCAGATCTGGGATGATTAGCATGCATCACTATAACTGGTTTTTTTTATTTTTTATTTTTTATTTTTGTGTGTGTGTGTTTTAATAACGGATTCTGGAGATTGAACTCAAGTCTTTAGACTTGCAAAACAAATGGTCTACTCACTAAGCCATCCCCTTGGCCCTAGTTAAACACATTTAGCATCTTGTTTATATGGAAAAGGAAAAAAGGTGGGGGAGGGGCTCGATCTATCTGGAAAGCAGGACGTTTTCACCACATCTGACATCTCTATGCTGCCTTTTTGCTGTTCAAGAATGAGTCATAGTGCCAGCTGGGAGCCCCCATCTGAAGTCTTTCTCTCGGCCTCAGGGAAGGGCAAAGTGGGAATGCTGGGGAGGAAATCTTCAGGAGTGCCCCAGTATGAAGGAAGGCTAGCTCTTGGGGGAACAGTACCCAGTTAGGAGTGGGTCCAATTCCAAGGCACTTACTGAATGGTCTTCAGAATTTTCCAGAGGACTGAGTTCCCAGTTGATCTCTATAGGAATCCACTCTGGCTGGGTGGTGGTGGTGCACGCCTTTAATCCCAGCACTTGGGAGGCAGAGGCGGGCAGATTTCTGAGTTCGAGGCCAGCCTGGTCTACAGAGTGAGTTCTAGGACAGCCAGAGCTACAGAGAAACCCTGTCTCGAAAAACAAAACAAAAACAAAAACAAAAACAAAAACAAAAACAAAAACAAAAAAAGAATCCACTCTGTAGCAGAGTGTATGAGCTATTTACTGCTAGGTAACAAATTATTCCAATGTGGCAACTGTAAAACACAAATATTTGTTCTTCATGGGGAGAAGCCGTCTGACTCTGCTTAGAAGGGTGGGTCAGCTTCTCAGGTGGCTGTGCTGGGGACTCAACCAGGGTTATGTGTTCATCTAACAGCTCATGAAGGAAGGACTACCCACTTGCTTTCCTGCTTGCTAGCTGGATCTCTCTGCTGCTCACCACACAGGGGTATTGGAAGATCTGATATGGTTGTAGGATTCACTTAGAGTAAGATGTCTCAGAGACCCCAAGCATGAGACAGAAGTTGAAGGATGTTTGGTTTTGCAACAGGGGCTGACTCTGTAGCTATAGTTAGCAGAGAACTTGCTATGTAGTCCAGGCTGGCCTTGAACTCACAGAACTCTGCCTGTCTCTGCCTCCCAATTTCTGGGATTAAAGATGTGTATCAGTATTGTAGCCTATATTCTTGCTTAATTGTGCTCATTCAAGCTAAGTGGCTAAGTCCAGCTCAAACATAAAGGGCTTTTTCATACACCTTAAGTCCTGGTGCTTATCGGGGTCTGCTCCCCAATAAACTACCATTATTTCAGGGTCTGCTTTGGGAAACCCTAACCCTGGACAGGTGACAGCAGTGACTAAATCAGTAGAAACTATCAGGCATAGAATCTCAGCTAAGTTTCTAGTCCTGGAGTACTGGCCAGGTTCTCAGCCCTGGAAAGCAGCATTTTTACATTAATCTTCTCATTTCCAAAATCAACTTAGTGTGTGTGTGTGTGTGTGTGTGCGCGTAAGTCACTGCAGAGAAATTGGGTTTTATGACTGAGTGTGGCAGCGAGACCCAGTAATCTTAGTACTTGTTCAAGATCAGGCTTGGCTATAAAGAAAGTTTAAGATCAGCCTGGGACACATGGGACACTTTATATACACATACACATACACATATATGTACATATACATACATATACATTATGTAAATATAACATATTTATATAATATATATAGAAAGGAGAAAGAAAGGGAAAGAAGTAAGACAACATTATTCAAATGTCCCTGTTCCCCTCTTAGGCCTCGTGGTCTAGAAAGAGTGGCAGCAGCTGTAGCCATGAAGGAAAAGAGCCACTCAGTGGTGACCATATTCAGGGAGCAGGTCCCAGAGCACCCCCTAGAGGTCCAGGTATTAACCCTGATGCAAAGACCCAGGACCCAATGTGTGGTAAGACCAAGAAGGAACCATGTCTTTTAAAAAAGAGACTTCAGTGTCTTGTTCAGCTGTGGTCTGCCAGTTCATCAGGATCCCCACAGAGAGCAAGAATTGAAAGCTTCTCTCCCCCCCACACCTGATTCCAAGGACCCCTGGCTGCAGAAGAGAATCTGGGGATTGGCCAGCAAGGCATGCTGAGCATGGAGGTTTCCCACCCAGGGAAGGGGAAGAACCCAGCGGCAGAGTGCTCTCAGAAAGGTGCTATCACTGGCTCACACTCTGGGTGAGCCATGAGCCTATGGCTCAGGTAGATCTTAGGCCTGCCTGTCTCCAGGAGAGGAAATGCCATCACAGAGAGCCCATACCACTCCCTTTGTGACTAAGATCATAGGGACCGAAGATCAAAGTCTGTGAAGCACCTGTCCCTGGATGATCTTCTTGGCATGTGTGTGCCAAGAGACTCCCACTGACACTAAAAGATTGACCCTCTCATCTAAGCCTCTGGGACCGTCTCTCATGCAAGGCTGGTGAACTGATAAAAAACAACAACAAAACAAAACAAAACAAAACAGAAAAACAAAAAACAAAAACAATACCCTGAACTTTCAAATGCCTGTGCCTTCGTTCAAAACAAGTTTGCTCCATGTTTACATCAGTGCAGAATGGGGCAGGATGGGAGGTAGGACAGCCCTGCATGACACCGTGGTCTGGAGCCTGCCTGAATTTGCTTTCTAGTGCTATGATCACATCACGGTCAAAAGCAAATTGAGGAAGAGAGGGTTTACTTGGCTTGCAGGTTACATCATCAAGGGAAGCCATGACAGGAACTCAAAGGCTGGAACCTGGAGCCAGGAACTGATGCAGAATCCATGGAGGAATGTTATTCAGTGAGCTGCTCATCATGGCTGGCTCAGCCTACTTTCTCACAATACCCAGGAACACCTGTTAAGGGGTGACACTGCCCACTATGGGCTGGATTCTCCTGTGTCAATCATTAATGAAGAAAATATTGCACAGACATGCTCAGAAGCCAGTCTGATGAAAGCATTTTCTCTTTGAGGTTCTTTCCTCCCGGATGACCCTAGCTTATGTCAAGTAGACAGTAAAGTAACCATCACAGGGCCCAGGTCCCTGTGCACTGTACCCTCTTTCTCTCCACTTAATAACAACATCCTCTCCTTAGGACTTCAAACTAGGGGAGGAGCCTGCGCATGCCAAGAGGCCGGACACACAGGCTGCCTTGCTCCCTCAGTAAATCATGTGTTACCAGTATTTTGCAGATGAGAAAAATGACATCTGGTCGCCTTGAATCTCTTGCTCATGGTCATGCAGCCCGAGTCTGGATTTGTACTCAAAACTCAAGCCCTTTCTGAGCTAAGCTTGGAGCAAGATGCTCAGAGCAAACTGACCTTGTTTTGATCCTCCTGGGAAGGAGTGGGTGCAGCTGAGCTGTCTGCTGTGATAAGATCTCTAAGGAGGCCCTGGGAGCTGGAGGAGCCTCTTCCCAGACCCCCCTCTTCCCCTTCCTAATGAGCTCGGAGACGCCGGCTGGCCGGACGCAGCAGGCAATGGACAATTAGCGGAGGGGCCTGTCCCGCACGGGCTGAGCCGGGCATCAGGGCCTTAAGTGTCTGCTTATGAAATCACAGCTAGGTCTGGAGCCTCTCTGCCCGGGCCTCCCCCTCCTGGGACGCCGCACACAGCCTTGGGCGAGGCAGCCCCCAGGGATGTGGCTCAGCCCACAGGATCCGGGGAAAACACAGGCAGAGAAACACAGGAAGACATTCCCACCCAGCACAAAGGCCCTGGCGTCAGCAGGGGACGGGTGGGCACATTCCTGCGGGTAGTGACAAAGAGGATGGCCCTCATCTCTGGGGATGGGAGGAATGTCAAGCCCGATGTACCTTCAGGCCCCGCTTTCTCCCTCTGAGTAGTGGAAGAATTTGGAATCGGACCAATGGGGACCCAAAAAGGAGACACATGGGGAAGGCTTGGCACCTGGCTCACCACGCAGGCCAGTGGTTATTTACTACATTTAATAATTCGAAGAGTCCCTCTCTCACCTGCCACTAGTGCTGGGTACCATACCTGGGAAACGACCATTTCTATGGACAACACTGGCACATATTGACAGGAAAGGTAGAATATCACCATTCTGTTTGGACCAACAGAGTCCCAAATGTCAGAATGTCTGGCATTGCTGGCCTTTCCATCCCTACTTCTGTAACAGTACCAGGCTATGTTTCAATAAAACCTTATTTGTGGGCACCAAGTTTTATATTTCTTAATCAGTTTAATTAGTAGGTTGTGATATGTATGTACACACATACATACATGTGTATTACTTACTCTTCTTTCTTTTTAAAAAATTTTATATGACAGGGCTGAAGAGGTGGCTCAGTGGTTAGGAGCACTGGCTACTCTTGCAGAGGGCCCAGGTCAGTATCCAGCTCTCACATGCCTCCCAAGCCTCTGATAGCACCAGGTCCCCGTGTGGTACAGATATCCATGCAGGCAAAACGTCCATACACATAAAATAATACAAAGATTTTAAAGTTTGTACATTAGGGTTTTGCCTGCAAGTATGCCTGTGTAACACATGTATGTTTGGTGCCCCAAGAGGTCAGAAGAAGGAGTGGGATTCCCTGGAACTGGAGTTACAGGTAGTTGTGAGCAGCCAGGCATAGAACACAGATCCTCTGGAAGAGCAGCCAGTGCTCTCAATCACGGAGAAACCTCTCTGGCCCCCTTTGTTTTATTTCAAGACTTTAAAAAAAAAAAGATTAAAACCATAGTAGGTTGGATGGTTCAGTGGATAAAAAGGCCCTGCCAAGCCTGAGGACCTGAGTTTGATCCCTGGTACTCACATGATGGACGGAGAGAAGAACAGACTCACACGAGTTGTCCTCTGACCTCCACATATAATAAGCATATCATTATGTACACATGTGCACAAGATTTTCTTAAGGCAAATGTGTATGAGTTCCAAGGTCATACAAACGGGTAAAATGCCAGATTTAGCATGTGGGTCATTGTTTGTACACTCGATCTAGAACAATAATCTTGTTCAGAGATATTACAAATATTTAATCCTACATAATTTTAAATGGTCTGAGTAGTCACATTTAAAAATAAGAAAGGCTATGGTGTAGCTCAGTGGTAGAGTGCTTAACTAGCATACACAAGGCCCTGGGCCCATCCTTGGCTTTATAGAAATAAATAAATAATTATGATAATAATGATGTTGATGATAATGATAACAATGTGTGCTTTGGTATCCTTTTAAACCAGTATAGGCTAAAGACTCTCTGTCTGTCTGTCTGTCTGTCTGTCTGTCTGTCTCTCTCTCTCTCTCTCTGTGTGTGTGTGTGTGTGTGTATGTGTGTGTGTGTGTGTGTGTGTGTGTGTGTGTGTGTGTGAAGGCCAGAGGACAATCTCGACATCTTTAGAGACACCACCCACCTCCATGGAGACAGGCTCATTGGCTGGAGCTCACTCACTAGGCTGGCTACTCCTTGGGTTCCAGGGATCAAGGTGAGGACTTGGTACCTGCAAGCTAGCAATTCACTGACGGAGCCACCCAGGCCGAACTTTGTTTAATATGCAATTAATTTTAAAGATTAATGAGATGTTGTATGGTGTGTGTGTGTGTGTGAAGTATTTGAGGCTTTGAAATATGTCAAAGTCAAACATATTCACTCATCAAGAGTTTTTTATCTGCTGTGTGGGGTCCATGGTTGGTGCCAACTAAAGTGACATTATCAAGTAGCCACTGACTACAGATGTAGTTCATCTACATCTGTATCAAGATGTAAAGCATGCCTTCTCTATGTGTGTGTCTGTCTGTCTCTGTCTCTCTCTGTGTCACTTCTCTCTCTTCCTCTTCCTCTCCCCCCTCCCCATGTGTGTGTCTTTGTGTTTCTGTGACTCTCTGTCTTTCCCTCTTCTCTCTCTGTCTCTCTCTTTCTCTCTCACTGTATGTGCCTGTCTGTCTGTCTTTCTCTCTTTCTTTTTCTGTGTATGTGTGTCTATCTATCTGTCTGTCTGTGTCTCTGTCTTTCTGTGTGTCTGTATCTCTGTCTCTCTGTGTTTCTCTTTGTCTCTTCTCTGTCTCTCTATTTGTCTTTCTTTGTGTCTGTCTGTCTTTGTGTCTCTGAGTCTCTCTGTCTCTTCTCTGTCTCTGTCTTTCTGTCTCTCTCTGTGTGTATGTCTGTCTGACTTTGAGTCTCTGTGTCTTTCTCTGTCTCTTCTCTCTCTTCTCTTCCTGTCTCTCTGTCTTTGTCTCTCTGTCTCTGTCTCTGTCTCTGTCTCTCTCTCTCTCAAATGTGTCTGCATGTGTAAGCTAGAAGAGCTATGGCTTTTCAGATATTGTTTACCTTTATTTTGAGACAGGGTCTCCTACTAAACATGGATTTCTCTGAGTAAGCTAGTCCAGCCAAAGAGCCAGGGACTCATCTGCTTCTGTGTCCTCTGAACTGGATTACAAGTACAAGCCATCATACCAGCTTTACCATGATCTCTCTAGAATGTTCTCTATAACCCCACTTCCAACATTTCCTTGCCACAGAGGGTCCTAGACTCTCCTCTCCATCCTCCACTTTCTTGTACCCCATCTTCATGGTTGCAGTCTCTAGTACCAGCCATTGAAGCCCCGGCTCACATCCTCTCCCAGTTGAGTCTATCCTTAGCACATGACCTGAGATAGCCCAGTTCTGCTAGTGGCCATACTTCTTTCTCTGCCCTTGCCTTGGGCTATGGACACATTGTGATGGTGAGCTTGATGTGTTCATATGATTGGCTGTCAAACACCAGTCCACTTGGGTGTGGCTGAGAGGTATGGAAGACATCTGGACGTAACATGATCTACTTGGACCAGGTCTCATCAGTTGGAATCCTTAAGAGTCAAACTGAGGTTTCTAGAGCCCATTGTCACCTCCAGACCACGGCATCAGCTCCTGATTGAGTTCCAGTTGGCTGGCTGCCCTGTGGCTTTGAGACTGTGCCAATCCCCACAGTCGGAAGTCAGTTCCTTAGACTAAGTCTCCCTTTGAGACAGGATCTCTCTCTGCAGCCTTGGCTGTCCTAGAACTCACCTTGTAGACCAGGCTGGCCTCGAACTCACAGAAGCCTCTGTATCCTCTGCCTCCAGGTGCTGGGGATTGGAGATCCATTTAGTTCAATTTCTCTGGAAATCCCTGACATATACAACAGCTCCACACCTCATGGGCTTCTTCGTTTTAGTGTTCCTGCCGGTCACTGGGACAGCTACCCTGACATCTTGTCTGTCCCTTGAACCATCTTGTCTACATTTCCTGGTCTCAACATCTCTTTTTCCACCTCTTCCATGTTAGTATGGAGGAACCCCCACCACCAACCTTCACCAAGGTTAGGTGCCCCCAACCCTATCACCCAGCCTTCTTGAATGACTTAGGACCCGATTCATGTATTTTTTAGGGGGGGTGTTTGTTCTATGATCAGCAGGAGGGAGGGGGTTTGCTTTTTCCACATAGCCTAGAAGAGCATGAATTCTAGGTGTTCAGCTATCAGCTCTTAAATTGATGACTTGCTATCTCTGCTTATTAGGTTTCACATTTTGTCCTCTGAGGTAGGCACACTTAGCATTTTTTTTTTCATAGATAAGGAGGCCCAGGATCAAAGAAATTGGAAATCATGTGTTCTCATTTACAGGGACAGGAGTCGAAAGGGCAGTATGTGGACCTGGGCAGATCTGCCCTGCTATCTTTGGCACAAGGCCACTGTTGATGCTCTCCCTGTGGAGTGTGAACAGTAGGAGGGGCTTGTCTTCTCAGGCAGGAGTGAGTCACACACCTTAGCTGGGGCCCAAGTCAAACGCTGCAGCTGTTGTTCGTGAGAACTCACCTGAGTGCTTGCTTAGCCATGCCTCAGTTTCCCCATCCCCTCCACAGAGATGGTCACGTCAACCTCATAAATTTCTACTCCCCCCACCCCCTGCCATCTTCTGCAATCTACCACATTCCCCACAGTCTTCCCTTCTAAGCCTTACTTCTCCTTCCCAGGGGTTCTGGGCTCTATCCTGCTAAAGGACTCTTCAGCTCTAGCTTGTAGCATAGGCAGGGAATCACTTTTTTTATTTCTGGACATCAAATCCTAAAGCCTCTGGCTCCTCCACCATGATATCCACCCTCCTGTGGGCCACTAGTATGCCCTGACTCTTGCTACGTGCTAGCCAGATCCCTTGTGATTAAAACTGGGAAGGGACGGAAAAGTGGAGATTGGGGTCGCCTAGACACACAGGAAGGACTCCTGTCTGGCACGGCACATCAGGCAGGTCCAAGCCTGAACCCCGGCTCAGTTCTCTGTTAGCTTTTGTGGCCTTGGGAAGGACATATGACCTCTGGGCTTGTTTATCCCCACTGTGAAGTATTAGGAACAACACCACACCACGTCAGGAGTGCTACCTAGATTGTTGGTGGTGATGGTCCTCGGAGAGACCCCTGCAGGACTCCCTGCCAGCATCAATGTCCTTTACTTTCTACAAACACGTGTAGTTGGCATTTCCCAGGATCCCCGTGGTTTGATGAGGGTCATCTGATAAGCTTCTGGCTAATGAAATGTGTCTCCTCTCATTAGGGTTCCTCTGAAACCCTCCTCGCCTTGTCTTCCCTCACCCGTCAGCCAGATGTAGGAATCAAGGAGTTATCATTGCTGATCGCTTTAATTCTCAGACTGTGGTCCCTGCACCAGAAGTGTGAGCCTGGATTCCATCCAAAGAGACTGCACCAGGAAGCCCAGAGGCTGAGCCCAGCAGCTGGGCTTTGACAAGTCTCCCAGGGCCTTCAGGATTTTGTTCCAATTAGCAAAGCTGCTTCCCTAAAAGATGGCTAGGAAGGAAGGCTGGGTTTCCGGGGTAGCAGAGCACACCCTTGTTTCCCTGCTCATGCGGTTAAGCTACTGCACTTTGGGGTACTTGTTACTTCCCCACACTGATTATAGACATTCAAGCAACTGCAGCAGACTGGGTATGTATGGAGGATCTGGGATGTACAGCAGACATAGCAGCTCTTCCTCCTCCTTCTCCCCCTCTTCTTCCTCCTCCTCCTCCTTCTTCCTCTCTCTCTCTCACTCGCTCGCTCTCTCTGTTTGCATGTGCTTGTATGTGAGCCTGTGTGAAGGCCTTAAGTCGACCTTGGGTATCATTTTTCTATATGCTATCTACATTTCTTCTTTCTTCTTCTTCTTCTTTTCTTCTTCTTCTCTTCTTCTTCTTCTTCTCCTTCTCCTTCTCCTTCTCCTTCTCCTTCTTTTTCTTCTTCTTCTTCTTCTTCTTCTTCT
>NW_022196905.1:112396473-112425323 GCF_008632895.1 Mastomys coucha
TCTTCTTCTTCTTCTTCTTCTTCTTCTTCTTCTTCTTCTTCTTCTTCTTCTTCCTCCTCCTCCTTCTCCTCCTCCTCTTCATCATCATCATCTACAGAGTCTCTCCATTACATACCTCTAGTTAGTCTGGAACACTAGACCAGGCTGGCCTTAAACTCACAGAGACCCACTTGCCTCTGACCTCAGAGTGATGGGATTAAAGGCATGTGTCACCATTTAAATGATTCAACATTATATTTATGTATATCTGGGAGATGGCATGTTGAGACTAAGGGACAGCTTGTGGCAATTGATTCTCTTCTGCTATCATTTGGATCCCACCCTAGTGACCCAACTCATGCCCTCCAGATTGGTGGCAAGTTCTTGGACTCCTACATTGCCAGCCCTCCACTGCTTTTGGAGACAGGCTCTCCGACTGACCCAGAGATCTCCGATTCAGCTAGGACAGTGCTGTCTGTGTCTGCTTTCCCAGCCTGGAGCATATACTAGCGAGCCACCATGCCTTACTCTCTTATGCTGGTTTTGGGGGGTAGAATTCGGGTCCTCAGACTTGCAGGCTGAGCGTTTTATCCACTGAGTTGTCTCCCCAGCCCCTCCCACATCCTTTCTGCAGGATCTGGGGGAGCTAACGTGGCGAAAGATGAGGCAATACACCAGGCATTGGAGACCTGCTGGTGTTGCAGCAGCTGGCGCTGGGTGGTTGAGGGTTGTTGCTCATAGTGAGTGACCTCCTTAGGCAAGGTGACAGGAAGCCGGAGACAGACTTCAGCCCAGCGGCCTCCAATTAGCTGTCATCCCTGACCCCATCAGAGCTGGAGGAAGTGCTGGCACTCCGGCCCACCTGCCTGGAGGGCTGGTGGCCTCAGCAGCAAGGGTGGTGGCATCTGAAGGTCCCAGACTAACAGAGCCCCACTTATTCTAGAGCTCTGCAAAGGGTTAGTGGGTGGAGGGGGCCGGGCGGCTGGGCAGGAGGGAGGAAGTGTCTATTCGTGAGCAATCACAAGAGGTCAGGTTGACCTCTTGGCCTGGCCTAGGGCTGAACAGGCTACATGTGTGCCAGGCCTCACTCTCCTGCATTTGTGAGCAGATGGGGATTTTAGGGGTAGGGAGCCCGGCTGCTTCAGGAATTGGAGAATCTCCGCCTGTCTGTGCAGCTGGAGAGAAGGATGCCTGCTGTGATGGCTTCCTCGTGTTAATTCACGGGGTGTCCTAGGTGATATCTGCAGCCCACAGAGCTACTAGAGGCCTTTGGCTACCTGGAATGCATTGCTCCTTCACAGCACCATTGAATACACTGGTGGCTTGCATGGGGGGGATACTTGCTCAGTGTGTGTAATTTTACATTGTCGTCGTCGTCGTCGTCGTCATCGTCATCATCATCATCATCATCATCATCATCATCATCATCATCATCATCGCTGTGCTCTGCCCACATCATGGTGAGAAGCAGTCACCTGTCAGCGTGCATCCTTGGGCGAGATGAATTTGAGGTCTGAGCTATGCAGCTGACTCAAAGAATCCCAGGTTTTCCCTTCAAGCTGTGTTAAAATGTGTATGGCATAAAACTTACCTTGCTCAAACACACAATAGAGGCAGTGCTGGGCCTGGATCTCTGGCCTGGTGAGGGTGCTGGGAGGCAGAGGGTGTCATTCTAGATGGTCTGTGTCTGTGTGTATGTGTGTGTATGTGTGCACGCATGTGCTCACCCACATACTCATGGGCACACTGAGGTGGGGCCCCTTCCCAGAAGCCCCAAGCATCCTAGGTTGGCTGACTTAGGTACCAGGGCACGCTTCACTCTTGAGTCTACAATGCTCATGTCTTACTTCTAGCTCCTTTCATGCTGGCCTGATGACCCCTCCAACCTGCACACTTTCAAGTTTCCATCTGATAAACGCCTGGATGTTAGGCCTGACTTGCAGTGCACGGGCATGGGTAATTCAGATGAACACCCACAAGTTGTGGAAACCGATCAGCCTCTTTAACCAGGGAGGAAGCCGAGGCCTGAGAGAAAGATGCTTTGGGTTAGTTAGGAGGAAGGGCATGGAAGAATCTGATCTGATCTTCAGATCAGTCATGATGCTCATCTCAGTGAAGTGGGATGCCATCAGATTGCCATCGGCCAAGAGCTTCTGCCATCAGACTTGCTCTTTAACATTGCTCTGGCCTGATGGGAGAAAGTATAGAGCACACGGGTATCTCAAGTCACCTCAAGTCACGTGCTCACTTTGAGAAAGCAGCATCATGGTAGCTCCTACTGGGAAAAGACAGTGGAACCCAGTAGAATGAGGGCAACAAAGGAAGCCCCCAGGGGACCTTGCGACCCCAAGGGAAACTGACCCCAAGGGAAAATGAAGGAATTCCTGAGTCGGGGCCTCTCTTGGCCCCTTGTGTGTTTTTCCAAGAAGGAGTCATTGAGACTGTGTGCCTCTTGGAGCTGGGGGCTAAGAAGGAAGCTCTTTCTCTGCAGGAGCGCTCTAATGGGCTAGAGACACAGAGAGCCGGTCACAGCCCACTACAGATCAAAGCACAGAAGCAAAGTCCTCAGTGAACTGTCACCAGAATGACTTACAAGCTACTACTGGTTTTGTTGTTGGTGTTGTGGTTTGTTTGTTTGTTTTTGTTGTTGTTTTTAAAAGACTGTTGGTAGTTGTGGACCAAATGTTTAAACGGAGGCCAGGGAGGGTTGGAATCCCAGAAACTGCCACCATACCCCCTGGGTCACAGTCCCCCCACTATGAGTCACTAGAGGCCATGATACCTTCTTCTGGGTGACTGGAGGATCTATTTACCTCAGAAAGAGCTGGGGTTATAGCTTAGTGGCCAAGCATGAGCAAGGCCCTGGATCATGAGGATGGGATTCCAGTAGTGTAAGAGAAAAAAAATTAAATTACCACAGGCTAGAGCTTGCAGATAGTTAAAAGACTCAACTATGTAGCATATATTTTATACATTGTTATGTACACATACATATCTTTATAATTTACATTTCCTGGTATGTTTTATAATGATTGTGATTTACACAAAGTCTGGGCAAGAAAATTTTTATATGGTAGTTTTCCCTTGGATGTAGAGATATAGCTCCTCGGGAGAACACTTTCCTAGCACATGCAAAGCTGGCCTTCCATCCCCAGCACTGCATGTCGGATAGCCTAAGTTCAGGGCTAGCCTCAGCTACATCACTTATAAGCTAGCCTGAGCCATATGAGGAGGTAGTGCAGTCTTTGTTATCCATGGCTATTGTGGTGATGGCAGGTACTCTGGCCAGCCAAGATCTGGGAAGACCCATGCAGTGGATGGGTCAGGGTGCAAATGGATGCCTCAGGAATGTTGGCTGAGGGTATCTTTGGGTAAGGTGTCAAGCGGCTTCCTTCCTACTGAGCCTGTGTCCCCACCCCTTCTTTTCCCTGTCCTCCATACCCATCCTTTACAAGCCTATAAGCACTGTGCAGCCCCATCAGGGTTCTGAGTAGATCTCTGAAGGAGATTAACAGGGATGAATATTTCATGGTTTTGATTGACAGCTGCTGAGGACCTGTTGTGGGTCTGGCGCCCGCACTAGTTAAGGAGGGGTGAGCTCAGGAGGGAAGCAGAAGCTGTCCACCCAGCCATTGATCCGCTGGGTCCAATCTGTGCTGATCAAATGCTCTGAGCCCAGCTCCTCGCCCACAGCAGCACGTAATGGCCTTTAAGAGGCATGGAGCCGGTGGCAGCCCAGTCTCTTGCCTCCCTGGGGGCCCACAGAGGCACCACTAGGCCCCCAGAGACCCATTTCTCTGTCTCCAGCTGTGGTCCTCATGTCCCCTTGGTGCCGGCACTATTCTAAGAAGCCTAACCCAGCGCTTCCCACGCCCCAGGCTCACCATGCCATTAAGGCCTGACGCCAAGAACCCTTCATGGGAGGACCCAGATGGCAGGGTGCCTGTCAGCCTGCAGCCTCCGCTGAGGTGGGTACAGGCCAAGATGACCTCAGTGACCCCACAGAGACTCTGACATGGCTGAGTCCTTCCCTGCATCTTCCCATGGATGCTCCCCAGGGAGAGAGAGCCTCCATGCGCTGTGGCTTTGCACTTCTGCTTGTCCTAAATATCTTTACATCACAAGGTGCTTATTGACTTCTCAGTAGGCATCCTGGATGTCTCTTTCAGTGTTTTCTCCTTGCAGAGGCAGAAAGAATGTTTTCCAGCTCTGAGAGTTGTGTGTTGCGCATTCCAGGCTCAAAACTCACCTAGTAAGGCCAAGGGGATGACTCCACAGATAAAGGTGCCTGCCTCCAAACCCAAAGACACGGCAGAAGGAGAGAACCAGGTCCTCTCCTACATCGTTGCCTAATGGCATCATGCTTGCAGTTGTCGAGAGTGTGGGCAGCAACATTAGCATTTGCCTGATGTTGACAGGAGCTTGGAGCTTGGGAACAGGACACACTGGTCGTCTAACAGTTCTGGGAGTCAGAGGTCCAACGTAGCTGTCACCATACTAAAGTCAACATGTATGTAGGGCTTGACTTTTTATGGAGGCTGTAGGGAGAGCCATTGCTTGTCTTTTACAACCTCCAGGAGCTCTTGAACCCAGCTTGATTATGGAATTCTCTTAATGACCTGGTGACTCTATTAGGAGAATCTAAGGTCATCTCCCCATATCCCAACTCAATGCCCCATCTCCTAAAATGCTCTCAGATCATAGGGACTGGTATGTGGGCACTTGGAGGACTGCAATTTAGCCATGGCCTTGGACATACTTTCTAGTTACTGACCTGGACAGTGTCCTGCTCACCCCATGCCCTTGAAATAGACGTCGTTTCTGGAAGGTGCCAGTTCTTTCCCATAGTGGAGGATTCAAAAGGAGGGGAGGACTGAGAAGATGTGGTTTGGGGATCACTGTGAGCTAAAATACCTGTAAAAGGCCAGGTATTTCTAAGTAGTGTGACAGCCAGTAAATGTTCATCATTTGTGCTTACAAGCCATACCCTTTACTGACTGAACCATCTACTCAGCTGAGAGATTTTCTTAAGGCTCAAAGGGAGAAGGCAGGACTGGGTCTAGGGCTGGATTTAGGGCTGGGTCTGGGACTGGATCTGGGCTGAGTCTGAGTCTGGGTCTGGGATTGGGTCTGGGTCTGGGTATGGGACTGACACTAGGGCTGGGTCTAGGGCTAGGGCAGGGCTGGGGCTGGGGCCAGCGCTAGGGCTGAATATGTGTATATGTATGCTTGCCCAACATGTACACTAACTTGGGTTGAAGCCCCCTATATCAGGACAGATCACGGTCCAATGGTCCATCAAGAGGGTCAGGATTCTGTCATGAAGTGATGGCTAAGTCAGTCCTGGGCTTCTCTTACTGCTGATGGGAGTCAATGACAATCTGTATGTCCTTCTCCTTTGGCCCTAAATGACTCCTGACCTCAGCTAGGACTCACAGGCATGAAAAACTAATGACACAGAAGGAGAGGAAACAAAGAGGAGAGTATAGACCAGGAGCCGTTTGCGTATTGTCAGATAACATCACCTATTTAATGTCAATTAGTGTTTTTAACAACTGACTACTGCACCATTAACTTGCAAAAGTGATCTTGGGGGCATGCCAGCATACCCCAGCAGACTAGCTCCGGCAGTCCTTCAGTGCTGGGTGAGCAAAGTGGATTCAGATTGCAGGCTGATTGCAAGCTGGCATTGAGTGAGCATGGTACAGGCGGCCAGGGCTGGGAAGTGGGTACCCGAGGAGCGAGGTATTTCGCTGAGTGGATATTTATAGCAAGGCCTTGGAATAAATGATCCGCAGAGAGGGCAGGAGGTGTGAGGACGCTGGAGGTTGGCCAAACCTTGGGTGCTGGGTCTTGCCAAGCTGAAATCTCAGTGGCTTGCTCTGTTCTGGGATCCAGGCCACTTTGTGGTAGAAAAGATGGGGAAAGCCTGTTGGGGTAGGAGTGGAGGTCAAGTTCAGGTCTCTGTTCTTTCAGTACTAAATGTGGATCTTAAACTCCTGTTTGTTCTCTGTGGGCTTCATTCCCTCGAGTGGTAAGATGACATCATGACTCTGTTGACGATCAATTCTCAGACTTTTGCTTTTGCATTCACTCACTGAGACAAACACCCAATAAGATGGCCTTTAATGAATCCATCTTCTGGTACCCAAAGCCTTGGGTAGATCCCTCCCATGCAGACTAGGGCTGGCCTGGTCACTCACAGGATATTGTAGATACGACACTGGTAACAACTTGCACTGACTTATAACAGTTACTGTGGCTTCTACCTTACCCTCTCTCAGTTCCTGTCTCCAAGAAGTCAGCCGCCATTTTGTGAGCATGCTCAAGCAGGCTCTGGAGAGGTCTACATGACTTAATTGAGGCTTCTGGCCTTCAACTTACATCAGGTTGCAAACCAAGGGAGTGAACCACCTTGGAAGCCCCCTGAGAGCCTGCTAAACATTCAGACTGTGACTTTCTGAGATCTCCTGATTTGGAACAACACAGCTTAGCCAACCCCTGAGTTCTGTGATCAATGGAAATTGTGTCAGATCATAAATGACCATTGATTTAAGATATTAAGCCTTGGAGAGATCTGCCACCTAGAAGGGATAAGATGGTATAGTTTAATGAATCTGTTCATAAGCTCCTCCAATAGTATGACTATATAATAGTTATTTATGAATAAATTCACGGTACAACAAGTGACTTTGGAGACTGAAACAGATACTTTTTGGAAGTCCTTAGTGTGCTGCCTGATGTTTAGTAAATAACCATTCCTTACTGATATCATCATGACTGTCTTTCTCACAACCAATGTCACAATCAGCTTGGCTGATTCAGGGTTCAGTGGAATCTTTAGTCTGTGGCTTCCTCAGGATGAATACCAGTGATGGAAGAGAGCAGTGGGAATGGAGGGGAGTTTGAGGGGGTGGAAACTAGGAAGATTAATAAAGATGAGTCTAAGAAATTTCCACTCTTGCCTGACTCTTCACACAGAGTCTTCGAGCGAGGCCCATTGGCTTTGGCATTGGGAGAGTCCAAGCATCCTACCCACTCTCCTTGAGAAACACATTGGAAAGAAGTGATGGTCAGGGCCTGCTTTTAACCTTCCTAATACCTCGGCTTCCTCAACTAAGCAGAAGATTTTAGACCAATGAACAAGGATTGACTGTCCAGCTCTGGATTCTGAGAGTGAAGTGAGTTTTGACCATGACATTCCTCTTGTGAGCCAAAGAGGACAGTTTTGTTGAACAAATAACAAAGTAGACACCCAGAGAAGAAGGTATTCATTCCATGTCTGGGTATCCCTCAGAACCTAAAAGCCCCACTGAGTCGTTAGGATGCAAGCTATGCTAGAGGCCTCTTGTCAGCCAAGTGGGTATGCGCATTGATTCTATTTTAACCCACCTATCCCTTCTACTGTGGTGGCTAAGGGTTTTTGTTTATCATGTCTGCCCAGAAGAGAATGTTGACCAGAGACTTTCTCCTACCCACTGCTTCTCTCTGGCATCTCTACCCTTGCTGAACAAGTAAGCCCTACACATTTAAGGTATATTGAGTCAAAAAAGTGGTTTCTTGTTGCTTCTCCAGACTGGGCTGGTCACTGGGAATCCAGTGGCGACCAAGATAGAGGTGACCACATTCTCAGGAAGCCTGTAGCTGATAGGGGACAGGTCATCAGGTGTCATGAACACTGCATATGGTGGCTCTTGAGTCATCTGGAGGTTGGGAGTCCAGGAGCATCTCACCACGAAGGAGATGTTGAGACAAAAACTTCTCTTGAACTTGGAACCTGAAGGATGGTATCTGCTCCAAGGCACATCTTAACAAGGATTTTTGTTCAGAACAAGGGAGAGAGAGAGCAGAGCTTGAAGTAGCTTGAAAGAGATGCCTGAGTTCCAGAATTTCAAGGTCACAGAGTGAGCTGATGGTTCTAATTCTAGATTCTTCCACTTATAAAGGACTCCTTACATTGACCTGACCCCTAGTGGGAACTTACTCAGATAAAGGGATCCAGAGATGGGGTGACCTCAGAAACTGTAGGGACTCTAAAGCTGACACATGTCCCACCCTCTGCTAAGTGTGAGTGTGTATGTGTGTATCTGAGTGTGTCCTTGTGAGTGTGTGTGCATACAAATGTGTGTGCATTTGTATATTGTGTGTACACATGTATATGTGAGTGTGCAAGTGTATTAGTGTGTGTGCGTGTGTCTCTATGAGTGTGTGCATGTGTGTGAGTGTGTGCATTTGTGTATGTGTGCACATGTGTATATGAATGTGCAAGTGTGTGAGTGTATGTGCTGTGTATGTGTGTGTCTGAGTGTGTGTGTAATGCACATCTGTGTGAGTATATGTGTTTATGAGTGTGTGCATGTGTGTGAGTGAGTGTGTTGTATGTGTCTAGCCTGGACTTTGCTATGCTCCCCTCTATTAGGATGGGCATACCGTCTGTCCATGAACTGGAAGAGGAGCTGGCTATGGATGGTCCCCAGCTTCTTTGGATGAGCAACATACAAAATCTCAGAGACAGCCTCTAACTGGTCTGGCTTGTGCCATCACAGATGAGCCACAAGTGGCAGTAGCCCAGTAGCAGTAGCCCCAATCAGGACTTCTGGGAAGGAGAGGGGAAGCATTGACCCAAGGAAAACCATCGTACTTTCACCCCCACCCCCAGATGAAGAGAGTGCTATATGAAACACTTCATATTTCCCACTTCAATGTGCCTAGTTCAACACTTACTCTAGCTGTAATAGTGGCCAGAAACTGGAGTACGTTGGCCATCCCATAAGCATCAAATGTGACATGGTTAGGTGGGAATGATGTCATGTTTAGAGCATCTGAGTTCATTTTCTGCTTAAGACAGCTGCTCTTTAAAAACAATCCTCTCCACGAGTGTGGGAGGCTTGGTCCTGCTTCTTGTCTGCTAGGTGGTAGCGCTGATGAGGGACAGACACGCCCCTTCTTCCTGTATCCCTAGTTATATATGGTAGTCGAGAGAGCTAGCCCTGATGTCATGAGAGTGGGGGACCTGGCTATGTCCCTCGCTGGCTGCAACACTTGGGAGAGCAGGCCCTGCACCTAACCTGGGCAGCAGAATAGAGCTGGGTTGCTGATGAACTGGCCCCAGGCATGAGAGTGGGAGAACCAGCAGACTGAGCAGCTCAGATATCTCTCAAGCCCAGATCCAGGGCTTCAAATTGGCTCACCCCAACATCTACCCCATTGATGGGGCCAGTCCTACAGATCAGAAATGACAGGATTGCCATTACATGGAGCAATAACAGCATATCTGAGACTCCAGTATTGATGGAGTAGCAGAAGCCAGAGGTCTCCAACTAGACCAAGGAGTCATTGCAGTGAACATTTGTAAAGGGGTGTGAACAAAAGGGTATACTGTGTGACATGCCGTGACACACGACAGTTTCCATAACAAGATTTTCTTTTTCTACTGGGAGGAAGATTGCCAAAGTGGAGGGTGGGTATAAAGGAAGGGGGAGATGAGGATTAGGGTACATGATGCGAACCTCACAAAGAACCAATAAAAAGATTTTTTTCAAAAGAACAGTTGTCAGTGGTGCAGTGTGCTCTCCTTTCATCTAGAGATGTGGTTGAAATACAGGTTCTGGTTCCGGAGGTCTGGAACCTGGCGGCCTTCTATATTTCCATAAAGTTCCCCAGAATTATCGCATTACCCAGGCATGGTTCAGTTTTCCTGTGGCACAGCTTCAGGTAAACCCACCTTTGGAGCCGTACAAGGGACAGGAGAGAGATAACGACCTATTTTAACAAAATTAAGGCAAAGCACAATGTCAGACATGGGGAGTTTAGACAATCCTGGCTAGTTCTGATGTGCCCCCTCTGTGGCGTGTGTGCGCGCGCTCATGCGCGCGCACGTCTGTCTGTCTGTCTGTCTGTCAGCTTGCTTGCTTATGCAATACCTCACTTCCTTGGACCTCTTCTGCTCCAAATGTGCTACACTGGACATCAGGGCTGTGCGGCCACCATTAAAAGACCCCAAGAAAGAGTTAAGCCTCTGGCACACACAGTCTGACAGTTGCAGGCAGATGCGGAAGGGGTTGACCTGGCCCCAAGGGTTAATACTATTTTGTTTACTGGGATTATATGTTACATCAGGTTAGTACAGGCAGGAGGTCACAGGGGTCAGTAGCCCCCCTCCCTACCCCTCCTCCCTGCTGTCTCCTCCGTTTCCAGCTTCGCTGCCTCCTTTAATCCGATGACCCCAGACACGAAGCTTTCCTTGAGGTTTTCTTGCCAAGGCCCTCAGACTCCTTGCAGCCGACGCCAGCCGTCTCTCCCTGCCGGGCCCTCAGAGGCCCATGTGCACGCTAAAAGGCACTTTGTGTGCGCTCGAGGAAAACGGTCCAGTGCAATCTGCACTGCGGTTGCCTTGGACGGGAGCAGATGGGAAAGCGCCCTCTGCCCTCTTCTGTTTTTTCTCGGTTTTATTCTTGTTGTGTAACATTTCCCCTGTTTTCCTGCTTCTGAATTAATCTTTATTTCCCCTTTAAAAATATCCTTTATTTAGGCAAAGGCAAATTTTCTCCCTTCTCCCCCACCCTTTTTAAAATTTTGTTTGGCTTTCATCTCACGAAGCTGGCAGCATCAAGACAGATCTTGAAGGAAGGCTGAATCCAAGCTCTGCACCTGGAGTTTAAGTGAGACTGTGAGCTCTATACTCTGTCACAGCCTTACTTCCCTTTTTACAGAGCCCAGTCCTCTGGAGTCATTGTCAAGAGTTTGCTTGAAAGTGTACCAAGGTCTGGTATATATTTGACCCCAAATAAAGAGGATTCTAAAGGACCCATGTTTTTCCTCTGTGCTATTTATCTTCATCGTTTACCTATGGTTCTTTTAGTGACTCCCTCGGTCTCATTTCTGGAAGACTCTCTGCACATTAAAAAGCCTCCCTGAAAAAAGCACTCGTGTTTCATAGCAAGAACCTTGACTGAGACAGATATGGCTCAGTGGGCAAGAGAGTGCTGCTTATGCAGAGGGCCAGAGTATGGGTCTTAACACCTGGGCCGGGTGGCCCACAACTACCTGTAACTCCAGCTTCGGGGGATCCAGTGCCTTTTCTGGACTTCACATATATGTGCATGCATGTGTGCACATGCACACAAATAAAAGCAAGACAAACCTATAGAAAAAAAGAAAGAGAAGCTGGTCTGCCGGTGACTCAGGAGCTATGCAGCTACTGGCGGTGTCTCTAAACTCTTTGCTCTTGACTCTCCTCCTCAGTGCCACAGGCAAGGGAGTGCTTCTCCTCCAGGGCCACATGACCATTAATGAGGCTACTTCACTGTCCTCCTGTGGCTTAGCACCTCTCAGCCAGGCCTTCTCACCACTGCTGATGCCTTGTATTTGTGTGTGCTACTAGCATATCACCACAAACCCTCTGCTCAACCATTTGTATGCCCATTTGCCATCCTCCAACCATTCGGCATCTGTCTGTCTATTTGTCTGTCCATCCATCCAACCTCCATTTATCTAGCTACCCATCCATCTATCTAACCTACATCATCTAGCTATTTATCCATCGTCTATCCATCTATCTATCTTCTACTTCACTCATTCATTGGCCAGCCACTCTCTATTTGCCCATCCATCCATCCATCCATCCTTCTTTCTTTCCATGCAGTTATTGATCATTTTATTTATCCATTTCCTTCAACCACAGGTGTATCCAACCTCTACCTCTCTACTTATCCATTCACTGGTCACACACCCAGTCTGTCTGTTTATATCCCACCAAACATATCTCTCTCTCTTTCTCTCTCTCTTTCTCTCTCTTTCTCCATCCATGCAATTGTTGATCTATTTATTCACCTACTATCCATCTATCCATCCATCCACCCATCCATCCATATATACATACATCATCCACTTACCCACCAATTTATCCATCATCCCATCCACCCACCTTCCCATCCATCCATCCATCCATCCATCCATCCATCCATAATTCATACACACACATATATATACATATATGTGTGTATATATATATACATATATATATCCATCCATTGTTGATCCCTTCAAAGCTGATCAATTAACCAATATATCTACTATCCATCCATCTATCCATCCATAGGTCACTTATCTACCCATTCATCTCTCTCTCCATCATTCCATCCTTCTGTTCTTAGTGCAGCAAGAATGGCTGGAAGTCCTTCGTCTATTCACCTACCCATTCATTCATCTTTCTGTCCATTTACTTATTCAGACTGCTTCTATAATACCTGGGACCGTTTTAAGAGATGTCTCCTAAGATCCTATTTTATTACTCTGGAAGCACAGAAATAAAAACAGCATGACTCTGGAGGACCCAGATCCTTTCATCCAGCTTCCTTCTTGAGAAGGATATCCTTGGAGATGGGACCTATGTAAATGAGTGCCTTGTAGTTTTTAAATGAGCTTCATCAGAATCCAAAGCTTTGGTGACTGCACCAGGGGAGGTGGGAGAGGGTGGGGCCACTTCAAAAAGCATCGCTCCACAACCCACCTGCTTTTATATCAGTTTATGCTTAAGATTTTGAGTGGTATAAACAGTATTCACATGCTATGCAATTTTCTTTACTAGTGAAGCGGCTCCTACCCAACAGCCTGGTGGTGCCAGCACGAGGCTCAGACACCTGTATCTCCTCACCCAAGGGGCAGCCACATGTACAGGAACATCTGCTAACTCTGCTTTTTAAATTATTGCTAATTTTATGTACTAAAGAGGAGTGGAGAAAGAGCTGCTGTCTGTGTTGTTAGTCATAAAAATGAAGAGGTAAAAGTTTACCCAGTGTTTGTTATACACCCAACTGTCTGCTTACTTTTAAATGGATGCTCTCTTTAAATCCCAAACAAACTAGTCATGAGAGCAAGCTGAGGCTAAGAGACGTCAGTACAGCTACTCAGAATCACACAATTACACTGAAAGTTGGAATTTGAGTCCAAGAATGATCACAAGACACTCTTGCCCAAAGAGGAGGCTGCTTGCCTCATAGTTGATGGCCAGTGGGACACTGGAGAAGAAAGAGCAGGAGGGTCATGTTCCTGTCTCCTCCACAGGCATTCTTTCAATAGAGACCCAAGGACTCAAATTTCCACTAATCTAAAGTTATGGACACCTGGCTTTTCAAACTGGTGCCCCCAAAGCCCAAAGGGGTCCTTGGAATTCTTCACAAGTCTCCAAAGAGAGAGAGTATGGCTAGAGGGACACCATTTCAGCGTAGATGCTAAGAAGATCTGGTTTCATGTCCAGGGTTGACAAGATACTAACTGGATGACCTTGTGGAAATGACTTTTCCTCCTGGAATCCCAGCTTTCTCATATTTAATAATGAATCAAAATAATAGGGTACATCTGATATCTGATTAAAATAATGTGGTATGCATCTATAATGTCAGCAAGAGACATCACCTAAAAGTATTACTGCCACCATCACCATCAGCATCAGCATCATTATCACCATCAGCACCATCAGCATCTTTGTCATCTGCATTATGGCCTTTATCATCATCACCACCACCACCACCACCATCATCTATGGCTCTGTGTAAGACCCCATGTGTCCAAATTACAGTAGAGCTGAAGAAACAGTTGGGAGATCAAAGACCTCAGCTAATCTTATCGAATCCTTGAGCATAGCATGAAGGCAGAATGTGATGTTCAGTCTTCTCCATAAGGACTATTTCTCCAGTCTGTGTTAATAGATATTGAATGACTTTCAGCATCACCTCCACGGTTCCTGATACGATTGTAACAGACTGGGGACATTTCAGGGCTGACGGCTGGATCTGGACTGTGGGTCCTGCTGACTTTTCTTGTAATGTTCCTCTGATCATAAAATGGGCATTTCCCCCTTTGCAAGAAGTAAATATGTCCCCTCGTTTTAAGAGGAAAAACTATGTGAGGTGTTTCTCCTTCCTTCCCCGATGGGGGACAGTGTGTGTGTTCTTGAGAGCAGAGTCTGGGCAAGTTCTAGAGCCACTGAGTCCTTTTTCCCTGCCTGGAAATAGAGGCAAATACTCCCAAGGATGTTCCATCCCAGAGAGTATTAATTAGAAATGTCCCATTTCCTTAAGCACCTTTCTGTGCTGTACCAGCTGTCAGCATGCACATCACCTCTATCTTCCCCACAGTTCTGCTATAAAGATGTGACTAACTCAGAGACTTCATGGGGTGAGAGCTGAGGCCCATCCAGGTATTATAGTAGCCTGCTCAAAGGCAGAAGGTTAGGGGATATCCCTCATCCCACCATCTACTTGCTTAGCACTATGCTTTGAGAATCACTTCCTGCATGTTCCATGCTGGGCCCCTCAAATAAGCTCAGAAGCAAACCGGAATGCTCCATTGAGATGGATGTGACTTCTCCCTGTGGTGTATTGGTACGTGCTTATGATCTACTGAGCTGCTTACAGTATTAGGAGGATCTGAGCGAAGGTTTATTTTCTTTATCAGATCATAACCCCACTGTTGTTTGACATAACCAGGAGTTTGTTGAGGGGGAGCCAAAGTAGATGCTTGAGCGAAGACTCTCACCTAAACAGCATAAGGACTGGTTCATCTCCATTTTGCACGAAGAGCTAGCTGCAGTCTGCAGGCCATTATCTTTGGAACTCCCACAACTTGCCAATCTGCTGCTCCAGGGCCTGTAGTGTTGTAGTGACAATGGATTTAATCACTGTCATCGATGAGCTAAGCTGTGTTTGATGGACAGGTGAAGGCGGACCAGTAACATGTGAATGAATGAGACCCTCGCTTGGTAGGAGGTAACTGGAGACCACAGCATTCTAACCAAAAGGAATTGTACACACAAAGGCCCCAAAGGGAGCACAGAATGGAGGGGCAAGTTCTCTGTATGCTATGGGCTCTCCCTCATCTTCTGAAGGCCATTTCAAGAAGATCTTGCTGGGCATTCACCTATGAGCAGCCATTTTCCAGCAAGCACAGTCTCAAAGATGCTTGTCCCAAAGCCAGGCCTTGGATGATCATGGCTCTTGGTCAGCTGAGAGACTCACAGTCATGGTCATATCCATTATAATTAAGTGGAATAAGCCGTCTTGATCTGGGATGTCTGGAAGTGCCATGCTTTTCCTGGGAACTCCAAATCTAAACTCTGAAGCCAGTGTGCTGGAAGAGGCTGGATCATTTGGAACTTCAACATGCACCTGAATCTTAGAGAGAGATGTCATGGCTCATGTGACCAAGTCCCAGGAGGGTTCCTGGTAAGGTCTGAGATTCCTATGTCCTAAGATCTACTTATGCTGGGGGCACAAGTTTCATGAAGCCTACTTCTAATATGGAGACTACACATCATAGAAATATTCTAGAACAAAGCAAGGGAACAGAACAGAATGGTCATAGCACCTGCTTGTGGTCTATACATAACTCATCAGCTGTCCCTTCATATCACCCTCACAACCCCACTATGGGTTCACGTTGCCATTACTCTTGTTGTAAAGCTGACGAAGCCCAGGTACCCAGTGGTCCAGTGTCCTGTCCAATGTCAGCAAAATGACAGAAAGCAGGCCTTAGCTGTCTAACTCCAAAATGTACTCGGCCACCCGAATCTCTACCCCTTCTTCTGGAAGATGGTGTCTGGACACCTCTGCATGTCCATACTTTAAGCAGGCACACACCCAGAAATGTTGGCTTGCCAGTCGGGTGGGAATGTTTGGGGCCACTAGTGGGCAAGACTAGCACTCTAATGAGAAAGCACCTGAGGATAGCCTGGGCTACATAGGAGGCCCAAGGGGACTTACCTGTCATTTATCGTGTTCAGATTGTTCCCAACCTTAGGGTCACAGCCTCTATCCCGAGGAGCCAAATGTGGCCACCCTTCCTCAAAAACCCTCATTAAAACAGCTAAAGAGAAGAGGCAGAGAGATGAAGCGACTTCTTCTAAGTTTAAGACCTGAGGTGAGATTAAAGTTTACACAGAGGAAGACGTAGTGATATGCACGTCTGGGACATGCTGGTCAGGATCTGGGCTATCAATGTTGACCCATTACTCTCTCAGCTCTAGTGTTCCCAAGCAAGAGGGTCTGAGAAGCTGTCCTACTGTGCGAAATCCTCACCCTGCCACCCCTAAGCCCCCCTCCCCCCATACACACCATCACCACCCCAGCTGGCACCAGGCTTCAGAATTTCCCTTCTCAAGTGTGAGGCTCTAGGGGAAAATTCCAGTTTCTTGAGAGCCATTGCTTCAAGAGTCTGGTGGATTGCGGGACAGGAGCACATCTCTTAAGACATCTTAATCCCTATCCAGCCCTTCACAGGCTCATGTTGTACTACTCTCCACGCAGATGGATGGACAGAGGGATTCTGGCAACCTCACAGGCCCGCCTTTGCTCCTGAGGGGCAGCCACAGTCTTCTCTGTGGCACGTTTTTGTTTTCTTTTGTTTTGTTTGAGACAGGGTGTTAGGTAGCCTAGGCTAGCCCCAAACTTGCCATGCAGCTCCGAATGACCTTGGACTTCAGGTGTTCCTTCGTGGACTGCCACATCTAGCTCTATCCAGACCTAGGGATCCAACTCCACCATCCCCAAACCCACCAGGGATTTCATTTACCCAGCGTCTGTAAAGAAATCCTTTCTTTCTATTTATTATTTCCAGAAATAATAAATAAAATACAACAATAAAATCATAATAGGAGTTACCCTCCTCAACAACCGGGCCAGAAAATATGCAAAGAGGACCGGAAACTGAGAAGCATCAAGGATTTCCCTCTCCCACCTCTTCTCTGCCCTGCCCCCCCCCGCCCCCCAGGAGACTGGAGGGACTTGGCAAGCCATCTCGTCGCCAATCAACCTGTGGTGTAACAATTAGCACTTAGACACCACTCACGCTAAACACACGCTTAGAAAACACTTTAAAGTGTGTGTTGGGGAGGGGGGGTCATCAAAGCTGGAGCCAGGCGGTCCTGGCTGGGAGAGGGAAGCAGGGAGCGGAGCCAGGAGGAGGCAGAGAGGGAAACAGATCAATGCTTGCGGAATGGAAGCGTCTAATACCCTGTTATTGACGAGGCCACAGCACTTTGAGGCGTGTTTGCACGATGAGCAATTAGTCTGGGAGCCGCAGGAGTTAAGCTAACACGGGCGCCCCCCATCTTGCTCTGGGATGGGACTTGCGCGGGGTGGGAGCCCCCGCAGCAGTGGCGCCAGCCTGCAACCCTAATGGGGCCCATCCGCGGAAGGCAGAAGGCTCCAGCCTCCCTGAAGGCCCCCCTGCCCCCCGCCGGGCCAGTCCCCCCAGCCCCAGTAACAGAATCCAGTCCACACGGAGTCTGTCTGCGAACGCGCCGGCTGCGCAAATTGATTGTAATGGCTTCTCCGCCGCCTGTTTTCTCGCCTCTGCTGTCGCCTTCCATAAACCGGGGCAGGAAGAAGCCAGTCCCCTTTGCTGCAGTGCATCGGATGAAAAGAGACTTTTGTGGGTGGGCAAGTGACTGACAGGGAGGGCAGCCGCCTGTCTCCAGCTCTGGTGGCCTTGGCTCTCATCTGCTATGAGCAGAGATGCATCCAGATGCATCCCACCCAAGCTCAGCAGGATTGGCCAGCTTGACTGAGGATGCTGTCCCCTGTGCCCAGTTCGGGGGTCCCTTCTAACGCTGTAGTGTTTGAGGATGAAGTTTCCAAGAAGTTGGGAGGGGTGGGGAGGGAGGGAGAGAGAATGTCATTCTTGGAGCTGGAATTCCAGGTTGTTCTGAGCCCAACCTGTGTGCTGAGAACAGAACCCAGGTCTCCTTGGAGGGCAGGAAACCTCTACTCTAGAGGACCTCCCTGACTCTGTCTAGACCCCCCAACCCCGAAGTCCCAACATCCCTTCTATTTCCTTCTCCATCTTCCCACATTGCCAACCCAACCCCTTTCTACGTGTCTCTCACAAGGCACCATCTCCACACTACATTGAGAGCTCAATTGTCAGATCTTTCTCCATGTCCCCAGGGCCTGGTACCAATCAGTACCTAAGTACCTTACCTTAGTACTTCTCAGTTGCAGGAATGATGACCGAGATCCATAGTCCCCTTTTGTGTTAATAAAGTTTTATTGACACATGACAACACCCTTCGACTGAGTTCTGCTTGCATGCTGCAGCAGCACCCTTAAATATGTAGCTAGGATGGAGAGAGAGCCTGTATCTTGCAGTAGTTGGCTAGTCTAACCAAGAGAATAAATTACTTCTCCACTTTGCTTTTTGCACATAGCAAACATATAACCTGTGCAGTCTCTACGTTCAATAGAGGGTCTGGATAAATGACTCGGATTTCCCCCTTCTCTGGGTGCCTAACCCCGGGGATGACACCTGGAATTTGCTAGCCCTCAATTGGATCAGCATGAATCACACAAATGAAGATGGAATATTAAAGGTCTGTCTGTAGCTCTTGTTTAGGACGTGCCGGACCATGGGTTTGCAAAAATCAAAACAACAAACAGTGCTGTGCAGGTCTTTGCGTCCCAAAGCCAGCAACCAAGCCGGTGACTATATAGTGGGCCCTATATTGTCCTTCCTGTTCCTTCCCCTTCCTGGCTCTCTCCACTTTCCCCCTGATTTTATCTTACGTGTGTGTTTGCAGAGTTCAGAATGATGTAGCAACTGTCTTGGGAACACCCAGCACCAGAAGTATGGAAAACATACCAAATGATCCCCAGTGAGGGGTGTCCAGCTCCCTGCTTTTTAAGGCAGGATTACAGTGATCCTCCTTGGCTGCTTAGTATTGTGAGGAATTTCTCACCTACATCAGGGGTGAAGCATTCAAGGGTGGAATCCAGGCAGAAGCAGCACTGATGGCAATGAAGTCTCTAAGGAATCCAACCCCAAGAAAAGAGAAGAGGAACTGGGTGGGGTGGGGAGGGAGTGTGTGTGAGGTGGGGTGGGGACAAACCAGGTCACACAAGCCCATCAGAAAACACAGATATTTACATTACGATTCATATAAAGTTACAAAGTAGCCATTGGAATAATACATGGATATTTACATTACGATTCATAACAGTAGCAAAGTTACAGTTACAAAGTAGCAATTGAAATAATCTTCTCATTGGGGATCACTATAACACGAGCAGCCGAATTCAAGGGTGGAAGCATTGGGAAGGCTGAGAAGCAATGCTCTCAAAGGAGGAGCTGTGGCCTCCGCCCCTCTGCACATGAATACATCCTGACTTTTAGAACCTGCAGGGCCTGAGGGTGAAAATATTCCGGAATGTTGGCACAGGTCCTAAAGGACATGAGTCCCTTATGAGGGACACACAGAGGAAAGGTGAACAGAGACCGTGATTGAAGTTGAAGGCAGAGAGTGAAGTTATGCGTCTGTTAGGGGCTGGGGGGTTGGGATACACACGTGCCAAGGCTTGCATGTGGAGGTCAAAAGACAACTTCCATGTCAGGCTTAGTCTTCCACCTTGTGTGAGATCTTGCCTAAGACAGGGTAGGATTCTTTTGTCTCCACCTCTGATCTCACTGTGGAAGCACTGGGATGACAGGGGTAGGCTGATTACAGGTGTGGGTTATTGCATCTGAGTTGATGTGGGTGCCTGGGACTTGAACTCAGGTCTGTATGCTTGCTGGGCAAGCTCTTTACCAACTGAACCATTTCCATGTCTTCAGCCAAGCTTTTATAAACTCAGTGAACAGAGACCCTGGGCAATCCCTTGCCGGGTTAGTGAACGCTTTCTCTGGTTCTGCAATCGTTCCTGCCTCTCCCAATTTTGAAGGACCCTGGAGCTGAATTCCTGCAGCTTCCTGGGGGAGTTTTTAATATGTAGTCTCTCCAGCTGAAATGGGAGGAGGACTCTGTTTTTGAGACAGACATTTCCAATTCTTTGCAAACACCCCTCCAGAGTTTGAAGCCAGAGTAGGCAGAATATCTATCCAGTTCTGCCTATGTCAAGCCAGGAGGACAAATGGAATGTATGTGTGTTGTTGGAGCAATGCAGCTCCCAGACCCACCAAGCAGAAATACCCACCCAGACAAGAACCTCGCCTGTTAGAGTGTCCCCTCTGGCTACCACTTTCTGCCTTGCATTGCTAAGACTGGGAGAAACTGGGGTGTAACACCCTCCATGACCCTCCTCCTGAGCATCCTCCTCTACACTTAACCTAGCAAAGTGGGGGGAAGCAATTGTGGGGCCTTGTTCACAGGCACTCTCAGTCTTGTACAGGTGGGATAATGCAAGGCAAGGTCATGTGCAGCCAGGGAACTCACCTAGAAAATATTTCAGAAGTCATGGGGGGCATCCTGAGTGCTGACAATACATGTCGAGAAGTCCACGGAGGGCTTTTGAGAAAACAACCACCTTCCCTCGCAGCCACTCCCCGCTGCTGTGATTAGGCTCCTGGAAGAGTTTCTGACATTAAAGAATTACTGTGGCAGCGATGAGAAGAGATGCAGCATCCCAAGGTGGAGAAACCCTTTCCTTCAATCCCATTCTCTTCTAAGCTCCCCTCCCCGATGTCAGTGCTGACTGGGAGTCAGGAAGGCTGTGCACCCCTACCCCCCCAATTCTCAAAGTAATGCTCAAGGCCTCCTAACGTGGACTCCGCAGTCTACTGTTTTGGAATTGGGTCTCAGTGTGGCTATCTGTAAGCTGGGTGACTTTCTACAGGTGACATGACTCTGGCTTCATTTCCTCCTCTGTAAAATATGAGTAGTAAATTGTAGGGTTTCATGAGGGTTCAGAGAATGAACTCAGGGTTTAAACAACATCACAGAAGGGATGAAGAAATGACTCAGAGGTGAGGGGGAGGGAGCACTTGGAGAGGACCTGAGTTCATTTCTCTGCACTCATGTTGGGCAGCTCACAACTGTCTGTGACTGTATTTCCAAGCATCTGCAAACACATGGCATATATTCATCCACACACGCGCACACACACACAACTAAGTAAGGTAAGTGTCTTTAATAAAATAAAGGACACAAAAATATTTTTGAGATTTATAATGTATATACATACAGACACATTTATTTATGTTTTAAATATAATTTATACCTGGTGAGGTGTACATTTTTCCAATGGATGGAGCATTGAGGACTTTTGCTGTTGCTGCTATTGTTCTTGTAATTTGCTTATTTGTTTGAGAGAAGTCTTCATTAAATAAGAAGTCTGGCCTCAAATTTGACATCCATCTGCCTCAGCCTCCTAAAAACTGGGATTACAGGTCCACAATAAGGTTTTTAAGATTTTCTGTGTACGTGTGTGTGTGTGTGTGTGTGTGTGTGTGTGTCTGTCTGTCTGTCAGCCTGTGTTTCTGTGTGCATGTATATTTGGGTACCCATAGAGGCCAGAAAAGGACATTATATCTCCTGGCACTGGAGTCACAGGCAGTAGTGAGTCACACAGTGTGTGTGCGGGAATTGACCCTAGGTCCTCTGCAAGAACAGCAAGTGCCCTGAGCCATCTTTCCAGAGCAAGAACACTGAATTTTGAGGAATATGGCCTTATAGTCAGCCACTTTCAAATTCACTACAAACAACATGTTGACCACTTTGAACATGACCTTCTTGCCTCTACTCTTCTAGCCTGGGAAGCCTGATCTCTTTCCCAAGGATCTAGACCCTCCTGTCAGAGGCCCCACTATGCACCACAGCCCTCTGTTTCCTCCAGTTTGCAAAACGTTTCGAGATCACTCCTTGCTAGTATGTCTGCTCTTTTAATTGCTGAGCAATAGTATATTGTATGCATGTTCTACTCCTTTGGATTCTAAGGATGGAGAGAGCCCTCTGACTGTGGGTCTAGCTTGTTCTGCCTTACGTTTAGTCCTGTGAGAAGCAGGTGCCAATGCAAGGATATTAAGACAAATACAAAGACGCTGGAGGTGGCCAGAGGCAGAGAGTCTACAGTTTGCCCCAGAGTCCCATCCAGAGGCAAGACAGTGGGGAGAGAGGTTGGGTGGAAGTGTCTTACACTACCACCCAGACCCAGGAAGTTCATCAAGACCACAGGGAGGAGGAGGGAGGCCTTGAGTTGGTCTATCAGTGAATTATCTTCTGTGTCCTCGGGGGCATGCTTAGTGTCTCTAGTGTTTTTTTAGTTGGTAGTTGGGAGAGGGGGGTCATCCCTTTGGGAGTGTGGCCTCCCTCCCTCCTGGATGAACGCGGGTAGATGTGGTCTCAGCACTACGATCAGTTCACTTAGTTCATCTCACTTCAGGGAGTCAAACACCTTCAGGGAGAATTCCCAGGCCTTTCAGACCTAAATACGAGCGATGGATCCACTCCAATCTAGAGACCATGTTTGGAAACGGGATTCGGATGCTGAGAGAGTGGAGCCCACCCACAGTGAGCAGAAACCAAATGGCCTTGGCTCCACAGGCATCCAGAAGACTCTGTGACCTTCTAGTTAGAGAATTTCGGGAGAGTTTATAGCATTGAAGAGTTAGCAAGCACCGGGCCACCGGTGGTGGGAAACACAGTAGATTAGGGTTCTGACGGACAAGCCTGGATGGCAGAAGCAGGCGCCATCTTGCCCGTATTTGCTGCTGCCGCCGAGGCTGACATGGGCCATTTCCAAGCAGGGGGCGCACATCCACACACATGCCTGGATTAGGTGCTGGAGAGAAGGCAGTTATAGCAACCTACCGGTTTTTTCCTGCATGGCCCTTTGGCTCAGTCTCTCCACAATGTTTCCAACAGGGTTGCTACTGAAGCACCACTACCCACCCAGACACAATGAGGTGACAGGAGACAGCGACAAGGATGGAGGCTAACAACCATCATGTGCTTCCGAGCCAGGTGTGGGGAAGCGAAAACGGCTGAAAGGGAAGCTTATAATTGGGAGGGAAATCCCTGGCTCAAACAGGATGTAGGCAGAAGTGAAAGCCAGCTAAGATAGGCTCCGCAGCAGCCTTGGGGCCTCTTATGAGGAGCGAAGGAGAGCAGAGCCAGGAAATCAGACGTTTCCTGCCTCTGGACTTTCCAGAGGAGGGACCTGTGGATGCCAGGTGCTCGGGTAGTGAACCTCATTACCCAGAAATCCTTTGAGTGTGGGCCGCACCAGTGCCTTTTGGTTCCCAGGATGGACCAACACTTGGCTGTATAAGTATCCATTTTTAAATTATCTGTGTGCTTTTCATGGGTGTTGTAATAAACGACCCCAAAGCATGTGACTTAAAACAATAGATACAGCCAAGCACGGTGACTCACACTTTAAATTCCACCACTCAAGAGGCAGAGATTCGTGGACCTCTTGAATCCAAGGTAAGCCTGGACTAGATAGTTCTAGACTAGTTAGGACTGCATAGTGAGACCATCCGTGCCAGCTCTGGGAGGAGATGCTGCATGGTTTGACTCATGGTTTCAGAGTGATCGACCTGTCCTTTGAGGAGAGCCATGGAGAGGCAAGTGCTTGAGAAGGTGACAGATGGGGACTCTGAGGACCAGCAAGCAGGCAACATGAAGATACAACCATCAAAAGTCACTCCCTGTGACCCATTTCCTCTAGCCAGGCCACCTCCCAAAACTTCATCAGCTGCAGACCAAGTGTTCAAAACACACGTCTTTGGGGGCATGTTTTACATCCAAACATAATAGGGAAGGGCACTATATCTTCCGCTGACATGCTGACAAGGATTCAGACTCAGTACAGGACAGATTGATCTAACATTTAGTTAGGCAGGAAAGAAATGGACACGGGAAATACATGTCATAGTGAATAACATGTCAGATGTGGGTGGGGTCCAGAAATTCTTTGCCATGCGTATCCAGACCTGTGACCTCCAGAGATGCCAGGCTGAGCATCTCATTGGTGTTCCTGGCAGGATTCATGGCACATGTAATGCTTCATGGTTACAATATGGCAGCTCTGCCTCCAGGCATTGCATCTGCTTCTCCAGGTTAGATGGAGAGGAAATACGCAAAAGACCTTAACCAGCTGCATCTGTTCCTGTTTTTATCAAGAGAGAACATGTTTTCTAGAACCTTCACTAGATTGTCAGATTGAGGCCACAAGGGTGATATCACTTTAGGGAAGTGGAACACACACACACACACACACACACACACACACACACACCACAAGGAAGACTGGAAAATAGAACACACACACCCCACATACACACATACTCTATACACAAGGGAAGGCTGAGGAATGGAACACACCCACACACACACCACACACAAGGGAAGGCTAGGGAATGGAGCACACACACACACACACACACACACACAAGGGAAGGCTGAATAGAAGTTACACATAGACACACACACACAAACATGCAACATGCACACTCATGCACACGCACACACACATAGTCTGTTCCATATCGGGCTGATGATAAGTCTTGAAATTGAATAAAACCCGGGGTCCAGGTACACACCTATAATGTTGGAATTTGGGAGGCTGAGATTGGAAAGAGGAGCTTGAGTTTGAGACAGCCTGGGCTGCATAGTGATGGCTTTAAAAAAAAACAAATGAAGGACAGAGTTTACATTATTTTGAGGGTGAATGAAGAAGTTGCTTGGTGACTGCATAATGTCTCTTCCACATCTCCCCCCCCCCCCCAAATTATAGACTAGAGAACACCAAGGACCATGGAGTGTTCCCAAAGTGGATCAGATCTCAGCCCCTGTGGCATCCAGTTTTCACAGCAGGCTCCCTCTTGGGGCAGGCCCATCTTTGGATTGGTTAGCCCCTCTTAGAAGCTACTTGGGCTGTGTGCAAGGAACAAGGCCCCTGGGTGTCTGCAGCACAGGGCGGCAGAGCTGGGGGCCGGGTCTTGCTTTCAGTCTTAATTAGTTCTTTGTCCTTGTCCGGCTCCCAGAGTTCACCAGTGTTTTGCCCTTGAGCCCCAAATCCCTGCAAAGGGGATGGAAGTTCAGTTGGATTGAATTGGGCCATCTCTGCCCACCAGCTGCATAGCCCAGACCCCTGGGGGAAGGATGCTCAGCCAAGACCTTGTCCCAATGGGGCATCTTGATCCAGCAGCCTTTACTGAGGTGCCCTGGAGAAGAAGTGCCTGGCTGCTTGTCTGGAAGTAGAAACGGTGAGGCGTGACCTTGGCCACGTTTATGAATTTCTCTGAGCCTTGGTTTCTCCCTCTGCATCGCCTTTCCTGAAATTCCAGTGAGATGGAGCATGGAAGGATAGACAGGGAAAGATCATGCCAGACTTCCTTCTCCTCATCCTCCCCCACCCCTCCTCCTCTTACTCTTCTACCCCTCTGCTTCCTTTTCCTCCCCCCTCCTTCCCACCCCCCTCCACCCTGTTCCTCCTTCTCCTCCACCCTGTTCTTTCTCCTCACTACCATGATAATATGAGGCAGAAACTTCTAGATTTATAAGTTGGATCCCTTCCTTGTTGTTTAGACAGCATTCTCTCCTGTGCCAATGGTGTGAGTCCTAAGAGTTCATTGATGAGATTTGCATACTTTACCAAACCCATGGGTTGAAGGCATTCTATCTTATGCTAGGGACTTCCTTTTTCATGCTTTTTGATTTCTTGCTTTTAGTTTTAGTAACTTTTTACATTATCCACCAGAGTTGTTGGTTTTCTAGTAAGGTCCACAGTGTGAATTTCACACTTATCCAAATTCTCTTATGCAAAAAGGGGATTGGTGATCCAGCTGTTTTGTGGATGGGAAGACTAAGGGAAGACAAAGGCAATAAGACGCCCTGGCTAGCCTCTGCTCCTTCCATGGCTACATAAGCCTCTTTTGCTTGGGCAGAGCCCATGCTCATCAAGATTCTGGTTGCCTCACCCTACGTGCTCTGCATTAGAAGGTGGCAGAAAACACCTTATGTACATTCCTGCGGGTGCCTGGGGACAGAGCAGCTGTCCACAATGGAGTAGCCTACAGACCACATGTCCAAGAGATGAGTTTCCAGGTGTGTGGTAAAGCTTAGATTCCTGTTACATTGCGGGGTGATCATAGGGGTCTTCCAGGCCCAGACAAAAGTATGGATGGGCATGCTATGTGTGAGCTCTTGGCTGAACCATGTAGGAACTCTAGGTAAGTTCGAACTCTGTGGCTAAGACCCAAGAAGTAAGCCAGGCTGTGTGCTCATCTCTACCCAACAGAGCTGGCTGCTCTTTGACCTTGAGCTTTCTGAGCTCCTCAACTGTAGAGGAAAGAGAGCTGGTTTAGAGCAACCCTTTGTCCCTTCCTCCTCTTTTAAAACTTATTCTCAATGGGCACTCTCTCAGTGCCTGCCAGGCAACCGACTACTGCCTAGCACACAGTTGCTGAGAGAACTGTGGGGTCAGACATAAAGTCAGCTGCCATCTCTACCAAGGTCAAAGGAGATAATGGGCTTCAGTTTTGAGCTTGACTGCTCTACCCCTGTTAGTGATCCCCACCTTTATGCTCTACCCCTGTTAGTGAACCCCACCTTTAGAGTAGTAGCAGCAGGAGGCTTCACACAAATGAATCGGCTGAATTTGCTAGTCACCTGTGAAGCTTTATTTGTAGACATGGGATCTGTCCTATTTGACCTTTGGGAGCTTCACTTATAAACAGAAAACAGTGACTGGAGTGTGTGTGTGTGTGCGTGCACTCGTGCACGCGCGTGTGTGTGAGTGTGTGTGTATGTATGTGTGTGTATTTATGTGAGTGTGTTTATGTGTGTGTGAGTTTATGTGTGTGTATGTGTGTATTTATGTGTGTATGTGTGTATTTATGTGTGTATGTGTGTGAGCATATATGTAAGTGTGTATGTGTGTATTTATGTGTGAGTGTGTGTATGTGTGTATGTGTGTATGTGTGTGAGTGTATATGTGAGTGTGTATGGGTGTATTTATTTGCGTGTGAGTGTATGTGTATGTATATGTAGGTGTGTGTGTATGAGTGTGTGTATGTATATTTATGTGTATATATGTGTGTATATTTATGTGAGTGTGTGTATGTGTTTGTGTGTGTATGTGTGTACATCTGAGTGTAGTACCTGGGGAGGCCAGAAGAGAACATCTGATACCCTGGAGCTGGGGTTGCAGGTGGTTGTGAGCCACTCATATGGATGCTGGGAATCGAACTTGGGTCCTTTGCAAGAGCAGTACACAGTCTTCACTGATGGGCCATCTCTCTCCATTTTTAATGAACATAATCAGTCATTCAAAACAACAGGTTCAACAGGAAATTTGAACACATTTGTAATGGTGTGCGTTGATCATAGCCACCCACGCCTCCCTACTGGCCCCTCTTCCTTTTCTCTTCTCTCTCATGATCTCTTCCCTCTTAGATTCCATATATCAGATGTGGAATCTATATAACATGTGATATTAGTGCCTTTCTGAGTCCAGCTTATTTTGCTTAACATGGCGATCCCCAGTCCTGCCCCTTTCCCTGCAAATGACTCCTTTTCATTCCTCTTCATGGTTGTATATTACTCTATCATGTAACACATTTGTTTATGTCATCACCTGTTGATGGGCCTTGATGCTGACTCCATATCTTGGTTACTGTGAACAATGCTGGGATCCTAAGCCTGTTCCATGGCTCTGGTTGCCCCATCTAATTGTATAGATGAGACACCAAGCCCTGTGGACTTAGATAGTTATTTCTGGGTGCCAGGGAGAAGGGACTAACTCTTAGGTCCGAGATGAACGGTATTGGACATTCATCCTTGCAGACACCTACTTCCCTACCGTGGTCTACCAGCTGCTCTGTCCTCTGCCTACAGAAGGTCCGTGGTACCCACAGATGGTATAGAGAAACTGAGGACACTTCTGGCTAAGCTGACCCCAGTTTGCGGATTCTGCCATTTCCCAGAGAAGGGACATGAGTTAATTACTGTCTACCATCGGGTTTCCCATAGAAAGACACAACCTCATTGACTGCCAACTCCCTGTGGCAGCACTGTGCATGCCAAAGGCGCTCAACCAAGGGCTGGTGAAAGAAAGAACCCTTTTCATACCACCCCAAGGCTCCTCTCTGGGAACACTGCAGGGTCTGTGGGTCACTCACAGTGAAGGCTTTTCTAGGTGGAAAATGCCAGACCTGCAGGAGCCCTGTGTCTGTCCACCCAGGGGATATCATGTGCCAAATGACCCAGTGGCAACTTTTCGCAGTGTGTCACCAAGAAGTACCTTGTAGGAGGTACTAATAATGGAGCTTCCTCCTGCCTTATTAGTCATGTGTCCTCCTGGGACACTTGGTGTTCCAACTGGGCAGGGCTACTGTGGTGGTATTTGACCATCTCTTCACCTGGCCAGGCACACATGGGGTGTTGGATGCATGAGCTGTGGTCAGTGGCCAGGTACCATGTGGACAGTTCAGAGGATGCAGAAGAGGAAGTCTTCTGCAGGTGGGCAATAGTACCTTCTCCACAGCCTTCGGCTCCCACGAGACCAGCTTTAGCAGGAGGAGGATTCTGACTTCTACCCAGACTTCTAAGTGGCTGGAAGCCCTCACAGAGACAGTTCATCACACAACTGGGAAGTGACCCCAGGATGGGGCCAGTGGGGGTGGCTGGCTGGGTAAAGTGCTTGGAATGAAAGTGTGAGAACCCGACTTTGATCCCTGGCCCTTGGACATTTTTGCCTGATGCCGGTTTATATAAAGTGTGTATAATCCCAGGTCCGAGGAGGCAGACACAAGGAAGATCCCTAGAGCTAGATGCCCAGACGGTTTACCAGAAATACTGAGCTCCTGGCTTGCATACCACCATACAGAAGGATGCCATTGACTGAAGCTGACCCAAAGGCTGTGTACTTGGTCTCTGAGTAGCACCGGGAAGTATAGATAGGAACCCAGCTTTTCCACAGGTGCTGGGGATTCGAACCTAGGTCAGGACAGTACTTTACCTACGTGGCAGTCTTGCCAGCATTATGGACTGTGTGATAATCTTTTGAGTGAGGAGGTTTGTGTTTTCAGCTTACACTGGATCAGTCTTGTCCACAGAAGCCCCATGGCAGGTGTACTGGGTAGGCATCTGTTGCTGA
>NW_022196905.1:112425333-112427229 GCF_008632895.1 Mastomys coucha
GGGAGGGAGGGAGGGACAAAGGGTGCATATTGGGAATTTATCCTAGGGCTCTCTCCCTGCTTCCTAGGTGCTCCCTCCTCTCTTTGGGAGGAGTTTGTAGTGATGAAACTAGACAAGGAAGGGAGTCGGTCTGGGGACCCAGGAGCCTGTAGATCGCCTGCAGCCAGGGAGAAGACACAATTACCCCAGCAACTGTCCACCGAGCCTGGGCTCCGAGCCTCCACTTAATGTAATTGAGTGTGAAGGCCGGCTGAAGACAGAGGCGCCCTGCCGCCCCCTCTTCATAATATAGACACTATTGGCTGCTAATTGGCGCCAGTGGGCTAGCGCTAATTGTCCTAATGCACCAGGCTTGATGGAAGACCAGGGCCGCGCAGCACGGGGGTGGGGGCTCCTGGGGAGATGGTGGCAGGGGTGGGCGCCTGGCACCGGCTCATAAAAGTTGGAACAGGGCTTTGATTTTGCATCAAATATTTAAGTGGCTTTGGGGTGGGGGTGGAGGGGGAGGAGGATGAGCCGCCTCAGGCTGCGGTAACCCACAAGGGGCTTGGGGACTAGGCCCCCTGCCATCCTCATCAATGGGTTATCCAGATGGCTGGGTCCTCAGTATTGGCTAATTAATTGGGTGAGTTTCTAATGCTCCTGTCTCAGCTCTCCCTCCCTCCCTCCTTACCCCCTCCCTCAGGATGCTTCTCTGGTTCAGGCTGTTTATGGTTGCTGTGCTCAGTAGGAGGCAAGAAAGCTGAAGATGGTCTTCGACTCCTTCTGTGCATGGTCTCAGAGTTCCTAGCAGATCAACTGTTGGGATAATGAGGTTAGGAGAATGTGTGCCACCTCCTGAGATAAAGGTCATTTAAAGGATTTGTGTGTGTGTGTGTGTATACATACCTCTCTGTCTCTGTCTCTCTGTCTCTCTGTCTCTCTGTCTCTCTGTCTCTCTGTCTCTCTGTCTCTCTGTCTCTCTCTCTCTCTCTCTCTCTTCTTTTTAGTCAGGGTCTCACTATGTAGCTCTGTCTGTCCTGGAGTTCACTATGTGGATCCACCTTACAATTTACTTTTTAACAAGAATTATATTCAACAGTGAACTAGCAAAGTTTCCTACAACTGGGCCTAACACTGCTCCACTTGGTAGCTAGCTTTCTTCTAAGGTATGTTGGGGAGACGTGACTTATCCCACACACATTGTATACTTCTAATAAAGCTACAAAGATATGAAGGGTTAGTAGCTAGCTCCTTGGGGATTGAAGAGCCTGGAGTTCAGGCATTCACTGAACTATCAATCATTCCACTACTGTTGACTGAGACACCAGCAGGACATAAGCAAACGTCATGGTGAGGGCTGTGGCAGTGTGACATCCTAGAATGGTCCTATGACAGATGATGCATGGGAAGACCTTCAGAACCAGAGGGGAGGCCAGCTTGTAAAGTCACAAGAGTGGGAGCTTTGATTACTACGAACTTTAGGTGTTTCTTTTTTCTGAGACAAGGGTCTCATGTAGCTCAGGCTAACCTCAAACTCACTATAGCAGAGGATGACCTTGGACTCCTGAACATTTTGTTTGCCCTTCCCTAGTACTGGGCTGGCAGTCACATGTCACCATGCCTGGTTTTATGTGGTGCTGGGGATCAAAGCAAGCTTCATGCTTGCTGGACAAGTGCTCTACCCACTGGGTTGCATTCACGGCCCTTGCTTTCTTTAAAATGAATTCATTGTAAGTTTATGCAACTTAGCATAATTTTTTTTTTTTTGAAATGGAGTCTTGCTAGGTAGCTCAGGCTATCCTTGAACTCTCAGATCTTCTATCTCAGCCTCCTTTGAGTACTGGGATTCTAGTATAAATCTTTATGCTGGATCCTATAACTTTGTACCGACATGTATGTATGTATATATATATA
>NW_022196905.1:112427239-112435762 GCF_008632895.1 Mastomys coucha
TATATATATATATATAAATTATATAAACATCATAGTGCAATATATGTATATATGTACATATATTCCGTCCCCCGCCTCCTTTTTAGACAGGGTCTCACTATATAGCTCTGTCTGTCCTGGAATCGACTATGTGGATCCATCTTATAATTTACTTTTTAACAAGGGTTATATTCAACAGTGAACTAGCAAAGTTTCCTACAACTGGGCTAGGCCTAACACCCCTCTGTATAATGTATATAGACGTGAATTTGGGAAGTCTGAGTATGTGTACATTCATAGCCTGACAAATTACTCTAGACTGCATAATGTCTCAGAGGGTACTACATAGAAAAAAAAAAACACAAAATAAAACAAAACAACAGTAAGAGCAAACTTGGTTTTTAAAAAAGTACTCAGCTTAAGGGCTGGTGAGAAGATTCAGCCAACTGCCTGAAAGCTATGGCAAGCACTCATGCACATGCAATAACAACAACAACAACAACAATAATAAGAACATATTTTAAAGCATCCCACTTATATTGAATTTATAAAAAAAATTAACAACTAGCAACCAAAGTGATTTATGCAAAAACCACAGCCATGAAATCGGCATTCAAATGATTGGAGAAGCCATCCTTGTGGCCACAAGGGCTTCTGTTTGCATCCTGGAACGTTTTCCTCGGTGTAATGAGATAGCCTGGGGATGATTTGTTACGTACCTGCCTTACACACCGAGCCTTAAGATTGTGTTATATGATATCTTTCAAGTACCTGCCTTTTTACAGGGGACCTGTTTCACACAAGGCCAGGGTGAGATTTTTCCACTTGCGGCATCATGTGTTTGGTGCTGAGAATGGTGCAGAGTTTGGGAGGCCTCACACTTGGGGCTTTCAGAATAGGGATGCTCTCTACAGTCATGGGCAGCTTACTCCTCTTATACTAAACACACAGAGGCAGCAACATCTTTATGGATGCTGGTAGTGTATTTTTGCTGGTGATTGAGCCATGTAGGTGTGGCTAGGGAGGCCAGGGTTCACTGCCCTCTGCCTTGTGGCCTAAGAGGCGTGAAATGGCTATTCCCTATGCTTTCTTGTAACTGACATCTCTGCCCATTCTTAAACCTAGACGCCTCCTGATGTGGCTGCCTCTGCCTCTTTTATTTCTACTCTGGACGTGTTCCTTCATCCACTCACCTCTTCTGCTCCTTTATCTAGGCTTGTCTGCATGGCTGGTGATCCTTGCTGGCCCCGAGGTTCGATGCTCATGGTGTACCTTGGGGAGAAAGGTTGAGATGGGCACAGACTCCAAGATGTTGTGCATTTTAGATGCTCTTCTCCCTCCCCCCACAACCTGCACTGCTCTGCCTTGGCTTTTTTCTTATGGGACTGTCAGAGCCGCTTGGCAGACATATAAGGGCTGGGGACTACGAACTCCAATGTCCACAGGGGCAGGCGGGAGCATAAATGCTGGGGGTGGTCAGCTGGTGTCAGTAGAAACAGGGGAACCCGAACTTTTCCAAAGGGGCCTGGTTTCCATTTTCTTCCAGCAAAATGGTACCTTAGGTACCCAGAAACCTTCAGAGATACTGAACATGGCAGCTTCAGTGGGAATTTTATTAAGCTTAACTATTGCTAGGATCCATACCTCTAGACATAACACGTGGGAAAAAAATCCTTGAAAAAAAAAAAAAAAACAGAAAAATACACAGAGGACAATAACTCATCTCCATAGCAGAAAAAAGATTTTTGGTATTTGGATAAGATTGTCTATAACATTATTTGTTCTACTTTTTTTTTTTTAAATTTTTTCATTTAATATGTTTGTGTGTGCCTGGATTGTCTATGAGCACCATGTGCATGCAGTACCTGCAGCGGCCAGGAGATGGTGTTATATTCCTCTGTGGCTGGAGTTACAGATGTGAGCCACCATGGGGTATTGATGTCTAAAACCAGGCCCAGTGCAAGGTAGAGCAGGCTACTACCTACTGATGTGAGCATCCAGCAACTCTGCTTACACAATCTAGCATGCACATCATTTCTCTGTCAACATGGTTATCAAATATAATGTGACATCAAATTGAAGACCACAGACAATTACCTATGGCAGTGTCCATGAAGAGGTGGGAATCATCACCCCAGGCTTTATCCCTGTGTGTGAGAATGTGTATGTGAGAGTGTGTGTGTGTATTAAAGATTTATTTATTTTATATGTAAGTACACTGTAGCTGTCTTCAGACATCAGATCTCATTACAGATGGTTGTGAGCCACCATGTGGTTGCTGGGAATTGAACTTAGGACCTCTGGAAGAGCAGACGGTACTCTTAACCACTGAGCCACCTCTCCAGCCCTGTTCCCCCCCACCCCCATGAATATTGATCTGTGAATCCAATTGATCAAGATTGGCAAGGGTCATGTTGCACTGTCCTTTTCTGGAACAAATGTTAAGGCACAGGAGGGTTTTTTTACTTCCTTTCACTGAGAACACGGAATCTTAAGAGTCTTGAGCCACTGAGGGAGAAGGTAATCCCCTGAAGCTCCCACAATGAAGATCCATGCCACAGGACTCTAGGCTGAGCCCGGCCTTGACCCTGTGGGTCCACCCATCTGAGCACAGCTCGTTGGGAACCAGGAACAGTCACCACCAAGTCCTGTACTCAGGCCAGAGCCACAACCAAAGCCTAAAATTTAGGTTGTTTTAAGTCATCAAGTTTGGGGATATTTCCACATGCAAGGGGTGGCCAGGATTGCTGCTCAACAACGTCCTGTTGAAAGTTATTCACTTTAAACCTTTTTTTTTTTTTTTAAATTCTTCTTCAGATGTTCTATGTAGCCCAGGCTGGCCTCAAACATATAACAAGGCTGGGAGGCTGGCTTCAACTATTGATTCTTCTGCCTCAGACTCTCAAGTGCTAGGATCACGTTTTGTAGGTGAGTCATAACCCATCCCGAAAGAGACTCTCATTTACCCCAGGCTGGCTTTGAGCTCTCTGTGTAGCCAAGGCTGAGCTAGATGTTCTAACATCCCATCCTTCACCCCGTTGGTGTTGGGATTTTAGGTGTGCACCACACCTACAATTATTTTATTTTGAAATTGTGTGTACATGTGTGTGTCTGTGTGGGTATGTGTGCATGTGAGTGCATGTGTCCAAGATGGCCAGAAGAGGGCAATGGATCCTTTGGAGCTGGACTTACAGGTAGGTTCTCTGGAAATCCTCTTCTTTCATTTTCTGCTTGGGTGAGCTTGCTGTAGACAGGGTGGCTGGGTCCAGGAGTCTGGACATTGTCGAGGTATCTATTCACTGCTCTGCCAGGTGACTCTTCCCAGCTATAAACCCAATCGAATGCATGATGAATATTTTGCCAATTTGTACCCCTTCCCCTTTCATCGGAACCAACTCACCCTCCACCAGCTGTGAGATTCCACCAGGCTGGCTTCTCTGACGTGTGTGTGTGTGTATGAATATATATATATTTATGTGGATGTTGGTTATATGGTGGTAGCTTGGAATGGCTGAGCCTTCTTGTTAACCTAACAGCAGTCACAGACACTCTGGAGACTGATCTGACGCACCTGTAAGTGTGTCTGTGAGGGTGGTTTCCAGAAAGGATTAACTAAGGGGGAGTGGACTGCCCTGAATGTGGGTGGTAGCATGCCTATAGGCTGGAGTGGTAGGGAAAGGAGAAAATTAGCACCTTCTCCTTCTCCCTCCTCCATCCCTTCATCCCTCATTCCCACCCCTTCCTTTCCTGGCCTCTACCATGCCCTCCCCACCATGACAGTCCATCCTCCATTAGGTAACTGTCTTGAGTATTTTGTTATAGTCAAGGAAAGTGGACTAATTCTAAGCTGTCAGCGACATTGGGGTTCCTGCTGTTCTGAGCACACAGTTGTACAGCCACGAGAATTCATGTTTTTGGCTGAGATGTTTCTGCCCCTGAAACTGAGCATAAGTTTCCCTCCTTACTATGGCTGTGAAAGTCATTTGTTGTGTGAATAAGAGTCCAGCCCTGACCCATGGTTGTCTTTTGCCTGAACTCACAAGTTCAGGTGTGTTCCCACTGTAACCTTTGTAGTGACCATGCAAGCACAACACAGGACAAGGCTAGAGAAGCTCATGGCCCTTGTCACTAACCTGGACCTCCATGGTGCCTCTGTAATGATGAGCCAGGATACAGCTGGAGAGGATCCCCTAGACGGGCTGAGACGAGGAAGCCCTGAGATAGCAAGTGCCACCCTGGAGGAAGCCACTAAAGAGGGACAGCAGCCATAGAAAACCACAAGAAAATCAAGGAAGGATGTGGCCCTTGAGCAGTCCTGAGAGGGGCAGTTTTCCTGCTTCAATTTTAGGTGCTGAGTAGTTACTAGAACTGGGAACTTTCTCTCATCTTTTTCCTCTCTTCTCTCTCCTTCCCCCCTCCTGCTGCTTCTCTCCCCTTCTTCCCCTCCTCCCTCCTCTTTTTCTTCCTCTCCTCCCCTCCTTTCTTCTTTTCCTTCTCCCTCCTCCTCCTGTCCTCCCTTCTTCTCCCTCTCCCTCCCACTCCTTTTCCCTCTCCTTCTGCTTCTCTTCTCCCTTCTCTCCCTCCTCCCTTCCTCCTCTTCCTCCTCTTCCTCTCCTCCCTTTCTTCCCTTCTTCTCCCCTCCCTTCCTCCTCCTTTCTTCTCCCTTCCCCTCCTCCTCCCCCTGGTGTACACATCCGCACATGTGCATGTGCAAATGTGCCGCAGTGCACACGTGGAGGTCTGGTGACAGCTTTGGGAGTTGATTTCTTCCCCCGCCCCCATGGGTCCCAGGGATCAAATCCAAAGTGTCCTGTTACAGGGCAGGAACTGCACAGCCATCTTGAAGTGCATCCTCTTATCCCCTTTTTAAAATACCTAAGAGAAGCAAGTTACGAAAGGAAGGTTTAATTTGGGGCATGGTGTGAGGGCACAGGCCATCCTGGAAGAGAGGGAATGGAGGTAGGAGCTTGTCTGGTCACACTGCAACTGTGTGCAGGAAGCAGAGAGACAGATGTTGGTGCCCTGTCTCAGTTTTATTCAGTCCAAGACCCAAGATCATGGGGTGAGACCACCTGCAGTTAGGGTAGCACCACCTCACATAACCTAATCCAGAAAGGCCTCCACAGCCGTGCCCAGAGGCCACCATCTCCTAGATGGTTCTAGATCCTGTCATGCCAAGAGAGAGTCCATTAGCTGTCATATCCTCTCCGTAGGCAGCTCTGTTACACCTTGGATCCAGCCATTGCTGTGGCCTACCCTTCATTCAATGAAGAGTCTCTAAGTATGTCCACCCTATTATCAGTAATTCTTGTACATACAGAGACACACACGCATGCGTGCACACACACACACACACACACACACACACACACACACTTATACAGACATACATATACAAACATTTACTCAGGCACATGCACATACATACACGCATACACAAACACACACATGAACAACAACAACACACACACACACACACACACACACACACACACACACACACACACACGACACTTAGGGACCCGAAGCTCCTCAGAAGCAAAGGCTGAACTTGGATCTTACCTGTCTTCACAGCTCTTGCCCTTACAGGAGGAAGAGTCAAGGATGTACCCGTTGGGAGTCATCCTGGCCAAGTGCTATTCTTGGCCAAGGTGGCAACCTGCACACGAGGCATTCAGTAGGTCACCCAGCTCCTTGTTCTGCCCTGTGTTGATGACTTGGCTTAGTTAATAGCTAATGACCTTTCTGTGTGTTTCCTCACCTGTGGCATGGAGATAACCACAGGGATGGCAGTGTGTGTGTCAAACATTATAGGACAGTGCCTGATCTCAGCATCGTGATGGTGCTGTGAGGAGCTGCTCATGGGAACAGCATGTCTGCCCTCTGTGACCTTGAACTCAGGTCTTATGGCTTGGCTCTGCTACCAGATGGACTGACCATCTGGTAAGAGGAAGCAGGTAGAGCTAATGGGTACAGGCTTGGCAGGAGTGAGGTCTCTGTCAATAATGGAGGCTTGGCCTGTCACCAGCTGTCTTCCCGTGAAAGACCTCCCTTGTCCTTCCCCTGACATGAAAACTCAGGAAGGCCTGTGTCTGAGTCAGGGCCTGCACCTGCCTTTCTGAAGAGAAATGAAGGATGGAGGGTCCCTTCCCACTCACCTGCCCGGCCCCACTCCAGGGAAGGGCAAAGTCTGGCTTGGTTTGTACTGCTCAGCAGTGACCAAGGTCCAAGGGGCCGTGCTGGCTGCTTTTCTCCTGTCTGTTTGTGGAAGGGATTAGGCTGCTAAATTCTGGGAAAGGCGAGACCTGCAGGGGAAGATCAAGTTAATCCCAGCTTCAGGCCAGTGAAGGTGGATCACCTTATGGATAGTGTTTGAGACTCACAGAGGTGGTGTGTGCCTGTTGGGGATTGTTAGAAGGTTTATTCATTCACTGATTCATTTGTTCAGTCATCATTCATTCATCTATTCATGTATTTAAGTATCACCCACTCATCCATTCATTCACTGTACCCTGGTCATTCATGTTCTCACTCATTCATTCAGTTACCCATTCAGGGCTCTACAGCTGTCTGCTAAGGGCCTTGCTGTCCTAATTAGAAGGCACTTGGGTGTCGAGAGAGTTCCAGGTAGTTATTTACCATACATTAGTTAGAGCTATGTGGATTCCTTGTATTTCTCACCCTATTCACCCAACAAACCAACGAGATGTTGTTGTCTCTACTGAACAAGTAGAAGCAGTGAAGCACAGAGAAGTTAAGCAATTTGCCTAAGGCTACACAGCACAACCATAGAACCCCTCTACCTCCCACCCTGTCTGAATTTCCCTTTTTCTCCCCAGCCTGGGACTCTCTCTCTACCCTTGACCACTGCAGAGGTAGGAGGAGCCAGAGAAAACAGAGAAGCATCGTTCGGTGTTCTGCCATGGAGGCAAATAACACGAAATTCCCAAGTTCAGCCCAATAAAGGCCAATTTGTCACAGACACTCCAGAGGAGGTGCATCTGGGTGGGTGTGGTAAAACAGTGTGACCCCCCAGAATGGCTGAGAGGCAGCATGGGTGCTATTAGCCAATGGTGACATACTGTTTTCAAAGGCCAGCAGGCAGCCAGAGGGCGGAAGCCAGGGTCTCAGCATTACAAATTCATTAGAGCTAACTGCTTCCATTTGCTTCTGTGACGGAGGGCTTGGTGGCCCCGAGCACAGTTCTTCAGTACAGGACTCTGTCCTCTGGAAGCCAAGTCCTGGCCAGGCCACACCTCCTGAGAGAATTCAAGCAAACTGCTAAAGACTAACAACTGTTTTTGAGTCTAAGTGTCCTCTGTTTCCAGGTTAGGGTGGAGAGGGTGTTAGGGGCATCAGGCACATTCTGCCTACTCTTGAACCCATCTCTGTCTCTAGAGTTCTAGGTGCCGTGGGGGAACAATTTGGGACCACACGATCCCTTTCTTCCCTTGTAGCCAGGGCAGGGCTTCAACCCCCTTGCTGCACCCGGTAGCCAGCAGGCAGCTATGCCCAGCACGGCTCTGCCTGACTCGAAAGGACGAGAAGAGAAATTCGTGTCTTGCCTGAGAAATTAAATTTGGGAACTTGAGACATTGGCCCAAGGAAGCTGTGAGGGATGAAGTGGAAGACTAGAAAACGGATATTGGATTGTAGCGACCATTTTAGGCCACTTAGAAAATCATGTACTATGGAGATCTGACCTAAGAGAAGATCCTACAGGCTTAGGAGGAACAAAGAAAGTGACACTGTGGAGAGAGGGGATAGGAGCAAGGTGGTTATGGCTGCTTAGGACCATGTTCTTGAAGAAAACAAAAGATCCTAACTTCTCATTGTTTTTTGACTGATTCTTTGTTCTCCGCCAAACCATTTTAAGTCAATGGCAGCCATAGCTATTTGAAGAGTCTGTACTTGATGTATACCGGGGCCAGAAAGACACTATGAATACCCCGGGGGAATGGGAGGTGATATAAGCCAGAGAAGTAGAGACCATCCCTTGCCATGAAGGGAGAATCTTCCCTAAATTATGATCAACATTTGTCATCTGAGAATGCAGCCCTGGGTGCTCCAGTCCTGGATCTCATGTGAACCACCTTTAGTATTTAAATATTAACAGCTAATCTCAGAGTTGAACAAGGGCCCCCGTGGCTGACCATTGAGGCTCATTATTGGTGATCTTCTGGGATAGCCTCTAGAATCTTTCTCCAGCTGAATGCTTTTCAGTGGGGGCTGGGCAAGACTGTCTGTGATACTCAGAGGCATTCATTCAGTCAAGGAAGAAATAAAAGTCACTAGGATTCTTCTTCAAGACATTTATTGTGTGGGGGTACACATGTGAGAACCAGTGTGCATGATGTGTGTACACGTGTGTGATTACGTGCCAACATGTATGGTTGCTGGTTGTCTTCCGTTGTCAGTCTCCACTTTATGTGAGGGCATGAGCTTTCCCCCCTGAACCTAGGACTCATTGCATTGGTTAGTGTAGCCCGCGCAGTCTTCTCGCCGGGAAGAAGACACGCGGACACTAGGTTCCTTCTGCAGCAA
>NW_022196905.1:112438010-112463419 GCF_008632895.1 Mastomys coucha
GAGTTAACAGCGGGAGTAGGCACCATCTTGCCATGGCGAATGCCTCTCAAGATTCACGGCTCCCCACAGGTTAGGCTGGTCAGTCACTGAAGATCTCCCTGCCTCTGCCCCACCCACCCACAGCACCATTGGATCAATGGCCTCAGATTTTACAGAGAGAGAAGGAGAAAGGGAAGGGAGTGGTCTCAGGGGGAAAGAGATCAGAGCTCTAGACATTGTCAAGAGAGAAGCTGGGAGGAAGGTCGCCTGGACCAGGTGGCCTCTCCTAGTTACGGTTTCCATCCAGCTCTGGCCTGTTTCTCTTGGGCCCCTTAACAGTTTATCCCAGTTTCAAAGGTCTGAGCTACCAGTAATATGAAAAATCTTTTCTTTGTGACCCCAATTTCCAAATATCAATCAGAGTGCAAGATTACATGTGTATTGCCAACCAGCGTGTAGGAAGTGGAGACCCATTGACATTTTTCCTCACTGTGTCCTGGGTGATGTCGAGTGCTACCCCCTCCCACCCCCACCACAGAAGCCAAAGCCTCCTGGCTTTAGAATAAGGTCACTAATGGCAACAGAGAAGAAAATACATGTGATGTGGGACAGGCAGTCCTTGTCCCTTTACTGAAGGGTCTCTCAGAGAGGTAGCCTGCTTCTCCTGCCTCCCTGTCCCTGAGTTCTGGAAAACTTCCTTCTGTTGTGCCCTGGGACCCAGGACGGTAGCAGGTCTGGAGCCATCTGCCTATGTTTCTTTGTGATGCTCTGGATTTCCCTAATACCCCTACCTCTGTGCTCTTTGTGTGGTCAACTTGTGACATTCGTGAGTTCTGAACCAGCAAAGCATCCTAATTTCAGGTAGAAAACATCCAGAGAAAGACTTCATTTTTGCCCCTTACGGTAGGAACATGTATGGATTTTCTTCAGGCTGCTAATCTCTGGGCAATAGGGTACCCGGTGGCTTCTATGGCCTTGACCTGGATAGGTGTGGTAGAGAAGCAGAAGTCACTTAGAGTCTGCATGGACATGCTGGAGTCTGATGCAGACCCGCCCCTTGCCATTTTACATGACGGCCTTGTGCATCTTTGGGTTCTCTATCTACAGAACCTTCTGGAAACAAGCCCTCAGACACTGTGTTTTTGAAACCAGATCCTTCGTAGATCCTAATTCCCATGCACTTCTGCTGTTTCTGATGGGTCTCTGATGGACTCCCTCAGCCAAGGCAAGAAGAAACATAGCAGAGTCAGTTAAAATGGTGGGGGACATCACAATCCCCATTACCAGCTAGCTTCCTGTTACTGTGACAAAAACTCACAAGTAAATTGACTTTGCAGAATGAAAGGTTTCTTTTGGCTCACAGTTACAGAGGGGTCCACCCCACCCCCATCTCCATTGTTTCCATTAGCTCCCAGGGTCCTCAGCCCTGAGCATTGCTGTATGAGCTTTAAGACCCAAACCCCTTTAAAGCTATGTGCTAGAACACTGTGGGCCTATCTGTCACATGGACAGAGCCTCAGAAACAAAACAACTCACAGGAGCATCATTTGGCACTTCATACTTTTAAGCGTAAGACGTGTGGAGAATAGCCATGTTTTCTTTTCATGTTCTAGTCGGATCCAGGTGCTTTATGAGGTCCTTGCCTTCATGCATTCTCCAGGGCTTTGCAGTGCCTAGAGGGTGTGTCTGGTCTACCATCCAAGGATGTGTCCATCCTGTCTATCAACCAATAAGCTCAGTAGTTTGGTATTTGCAACCCCTCCCCTCCTCTGTTTTTTACTGGAGTCACTTTTGTCTAGGGCAAGCATGTCCTCAGCTTCCTCCATGAGGTCAATCCTTTACGTCTTGTTGTCTGTCTGGAGTCTGTCACGCTTCCTGTGCACCTCTGTTCATTTCTCCCCTTTGGCCCCGTTCACATCTTATTAACTTTCTATATACCACCCTTGCCTTTGTTGGTCAATCCCTCTTTTCTGATTGTCTAGCTTTGTAAAATGTCACATGGTTTTGTGCCCCGAGGGACAGGAGGTAACACAAGACACTCACTTTGCAGACATGTGAATGGAACTGCAGAGCCACGGTGGCAGGCCACCTTCAGACTTTGAAAGGAGGTGGGCCATGGCTCCCGAGTCACATGATCTCTGCCGTGGTTGGAGCAGCAGAGCTGTCTTTTGTACAATTACATGCAATTAATAGGCTGTGGCCACTGAGACCAAAACCATGTCATTGGGGACCGTTGCTGTTTCAAATGCCCAGTGAATGAAATCTGTGTTCTATGGAGTCCTCCATATGGAACCGTGCACACTGGAACTAACCAGCCCCTTTCTGGGCTCTAATTGAGGCTTATTTTGTTCCGGTACATTACCATCTCCTTGAAGGCAGAGACCTGCCCTGCTTGGGTTTAGATTTTCTGGCGTCTAACCCAGAAGGTAGCACAGAAGTATTTGCTGAGCAACATACTCTACTCATGGATTACCTCAAGTCATGAGAAACACCTGAAGACAGAGGTGAGCTGTGTCCACAGATGGTCAGGAATCCTGGGTTTCTCCTAACCGGTGTGCTACCAAGGACTCCTCTCTTTGCTTGTGTGCTTTCGTTTTCCCACTTGCAAGAATGGATCCGTTTTTCTCTCCAAAAGTTTCTCTGGCCAGTAGTGCTGAAAGATTCTACACCCAGGTCATTTTGGAAAGTGCCCCTGGCCTGGCTGCCTTTGGAAAGAGGCCACGTGTCTCAGATGGTGCCGGAACTAAGGGACATTGGGAGCATGACACACATACTTGTTTTTATTTGTGCATGTGTGACTGGGTGCATATGTGCATGAGTGCATGTGTGTGTGTGTGTGTGTGTGTGTATGAGTATATATATATGCGTGTGTGTGTGTGTGTTTGTGTGTGAGTGCATGAGTGAATACATGTGTGTGAGTGCATGTGCCTGTGTGTGAATGAGGGCTGTAAGTGTATGTGTGTGTGAGTGCATATGGGTGGGTAAATGTGTGTGGGTGCATGTGTGTGTTTGTGAATGCATGTGTGTGAATGCATTTGTGAGTACATGGGTGTGTGAGTGCATGTGTGTGAGGGCCTGTGCATGTGTATGTGAGTGTATGTGTGATTACATGTGCATGTGTGTGAATGTGTGTGAGTGCATGTGTATATGAGGGCATGTATGTGGGTGCATGTGTGTATGGGTGCATGTGTGTGGGTGCATATGTGTGGGTAAATGTGTGTGGGTGCATGTGTGTATTTGTGAATGCATGTGTGTGAATGCATTTGTGAGTACATGTGTGTGTGAGTGCATGTGTGTGAGTGCCTGTGTGAGGGGCATGTGCATGTGTATGCGAGTGTATGTGTGATTACATGTGCATGTGTGTGAATGTGTGTGGGTGCATATATGTATGGGTGCATGTCTGTGGGTGCATATGTGTGTGTGAGTGCATGTGTATGGGTGCATGTGTGCAGGAATGAGTGCATTGTGTGTAAATATGTGCATGTGTGTGCTACTGTACATATGCAGAGACCAGAGGTTGACATCGGGAATTTTCCTCTATCGTGCTCTACCTTCTCAGAACCTCTAGTTCACCAACACAGTTATACTGGCCGGCCAGCATCCGCAGTGAGTCATCTGCCCGTGTCCACGTCCCTAACACTGCTCAGGCTTATATGGCAGTCACTTTAATGACTGAGTCACCTCTTTGTCCTATGCCCTGCATGGTTAAGGTCAAGTTTTCCCACTGACCTGCTCCCCAGTCTTATGCCAGTTTGCATGTTGCAAGACTGGTGTAACACATTTAGGGAATCTCTTCCACTTTCCACTCTTAGTATTTTGTGGTTCTGGAAATCAAAGGGGGTGCTTCCATAGCCATAAGGTGTCATCTCTGAGCCCTGGACAGAAATTCATCTTGATGCAGTTTGGTTGGAGAAGCAACATCTTGGTGTTCCTTGACAAACAATAGCCATATGTCCATAGAAGCTGACCACACACAGTGCCCTCTAGCCTCCCAGCCTTTCTGTCATGAAGCTGTGTGCCAGCAAGGGGCTGGCACATGTGCTATGCACATGTGGGCATGGTTTGCCCCTTCCTGCTACAGAGACGACTTTCTAATTTAAAGCATGCCCACTATGTGTCCCTCTGTTCATCCACCATGAACTCTGAGTACCCCCTTCCCTAGCTCTGACACAGCTGAACATGTTGGAGGGAGATGCTAAGATTGACCTAGAATGCTTTGCCTTAGTTGCTATCCCTTGCATATGTCGAGTGTAAGGATGTATCACACAAGGAAATACACACACAATTTTTTTATGGAAGAGGATTATAGATGCTAGGACATGGAGAGTAGAGGGGTTTTGTGCACTCACTCACAATAGGGGATTGAAGATAACATCTTTAAGTGAGATGCCAGAGAAGAGCAGAAGGGCTAAGGTAAGGTGTGAAACAGTTGGGTCAAGTGGCACTTATCTGTGATCTCAGCACTTGGGAGACTGAGGCAGGAGGATGGAAACTTTGAGAGTAACCTGGGGTGGGCTACAGAGTGAGAGCCTATTTCAAAAAACAGAGCAGGAAGGAAGGTAAGAAGGAAGGAAGGTAGGAAGGAAGGGAGGAAAGGAAGGGAAGAAGGAAGAAAGGTAAGAAGGAAGAAAGGAAAGAAGGAAGGAAGAGAGAGAAAAAGTTAGTAGGCAAGTAGGAAGGCAGACAGGCAGGCAGGTAATTAAGTAAGCTAATTAATGGGGTTGGGGTGAATGGCGAAGGTGGCCTCATATGCTGTCACCAGCCCTCTCCTGTCTCTGACGATGTCACTATGTATGCGGCTTGCCTAGGAAAATGTAGGTCAATTTGTGTGCTGGCTGGCCATGGAAACATGGTTCATATGGGCCTCATGTGTGTTCATGGAATATGCCATGTTTTGATGGCCTTCCTCTTGCGCACACACGTGTGCAAGTTCACGCATTTGGTCTGCAATCCTTTGATCCCCAAGCTTCCGTTTGAGCTTGTAGGATGCACATGTTTTTTCTGACCAATTCTCACCAGACGTTTCCAATGGGCCAGATGGCCACGAGTTGCCTACATCCCAGGACTTCCTCAAGGATCATCCCCAAGAACTCAAAGTTGGGATAATAATGTTACCTAGTAAAACTCTCTCTTACCAACACAGTGGTCCAGTGGCTAGAGAGAAAGACTTATCAAAGGGGTAGGTGGGTGGGTCTCAGACAGAGGTGAGAAACTGAGGTGAGAAAGTGCTAAGGAAATGTATCCATCCCACTGCTCGGGAGGGAAGGAAACATACAGGTGGATGTTATGGTTGAGATTAGAAACGTTCTTGTCAAAAAAGAAAAAAAGAAAAGAAAAGTTAAAAAGCCAGGCAGTGGTGGCACACACCTTTAATCCCAGCACTTGGGAGGCAGAGGCAGGCAGATTTCTGAGTTCAAGGCCAGCCTGGTCTACAGAGTGAGTTTCAGGACAGCCAGGGCTATACAGAGAAAACCTGTCTTGAAAAAACAAAAACCAAACAAAAACCAACCAACCAACCAAACAAACAAACAAACAAAAAAGAAACCTTCTTGTCTGTTGAATGACTGGTCCCAGCCTTGGCACTCTTCAGTGAGGTTGTAAAAACAAGGCCATGGAGCTGGAGGTTTGAGATCTCCTAGAGGCAGATTCTTGGATGACACATTATCACTGCTCCTCACCAAGTGAAAAGACACTCCTGTCACCTCTATGATGCTCTACCCAAGCTCATGGGGGCCAAGCAGCCACAGAAGAATCTCTCAGAAACTGTGAGCCCAAACCAATCCCTTCCCGCCTTAAGATTCTTCTGGGCAGAGGGACAACGAGCTCACCGATAGAACAGCAGTCAGCAGAGACCCATATAGACCATCAGAGATTGGCTAAAACCCTGGAAGAGCAGAGCAGCAGCCACAGGAGCCTCTGCTCCAGGCTGTCCCGCCCACTGGAAGATGCACAGTCCCAGGCATGCCCCAGATCCTGCCTGAAGCTTGGACTCATCCTCCAACCCCCCACTTCCCCGAGGTGTTAGGAAAGCTGGCTCAGAATCACAGGATGAACCCTGAAGCGTCTGCACCAACCAGCGGATCTTGTACTAGAAGGCTGCTCCCTGTTGCCATGTCCTTAGAGTCAAAGGCAAGAATGCACACTTGCTATCCCCAGGAGTAGCGTGGACCCCATCAGTAGACATAGAGAGAACCTGCTTGGGTTTATCTTCTAGACTTGTAGCTGAAGAGCAGGGAGTGAGTGTCCTCTGCCTGTCTGTCTGTGCATCTGTCTGTCTCTCTTTTTCTTAAGCGTTTCCTATGCCTTGTATGCCCAGTGTCTGTTGCCAGTGAAGGAAGGCTTGGAAGTGGAGAATAGGAGTCAAGGCTGACTTTGGCCCTGGGCTGTTTAGACAACAAACTCAGAAGAGCAGCTTCCCATGCCCCAGAACCCAGCCCAGGTGACTCTGGAGCCCTGCCTTGCACTCTGGCACCAAAGCCACAATTTCACAATGCTATTTTGCTTTCTCTCTGTATAGCCCTTTTCTTTTGTTGACATCCCTTCCTTTGAAGGAACTGTTGGTATTTCTGGTTCTCTGTCCCGAATGCTCTAGAAGTGAGCACCCAGGTGTGCCAAAACTTTAATGTGAGTGTTTAGTGCAAAGTCGAGCGTAGCATTGATCTGAAGACCTACTGTGAGCAAAAGTCTTTTAGCCATCTTCTTCCTCCAGCATTCATGGTACCCTTGTACATGGGCATGGCAGCCTGAAGAACTGGCACATCAAAGAGTACGTACCTTCTCTTCCTGGAGGGCTGCTACAGGGCAGAGTTGGGATATGGCGGCCCTTCACTGTGTGGGCAGCTCCAGCCTGGCAGCCTCAGGGAGAAGTCAGATGAATACAGGATGACTCCTAGGCTAGGCTGAAAATCACCTCACCTTGGACCCCACCCTTGGCCAGGGTCCATGCTCAAACCCCTAACTCCCCAGTGTCTGAAAGTCGGATTATCGACACCACAACTGACTCATCGGTTCTGGCTATTGATGGATCCCCCCTGCAGGAGGGCAGAACAATGGGAGTATTTGGGGGGTGTATACTGGGTGTTGGATCTCATACCACATGTCACTTGGTTTTGACACAATATCTTCTTGTCATGAATTGGGAAACAGGTTTGCTATGAATTGGGCAGAGAGGAACTTGGGAATTCGGGTTTGGCAGGGGGTTGCCGAATCAGGGTGTTGGGGACTTGGGTAACCACAGTGTGCCTTTGAGCGTCTCCAAGTTTAAAGGCTACCACTGTTCTGTCTGAGCTTTTCTGCCTCCTCTGTGACACTCTCAGGATCCCAGGGATGCCCCCTAGGTATCTCCCACACCATAGAGCTGGGTTGTATAGTGTTTTTCTCAGAAGATAATTAAGAAACTCTTTCTTGGAAGCAGAGTGGAATGAGGTGGTACTGATCCTGTTTGTGAAGGTTTCCCTCCTCAAAAGCTCTGCAAAAGTCATCAGTAGGTACCATGGAGATGCGTTGGTGGAAAGGCTAAGAGTATGGGCTCTGAAGCCAGCTAGATGGCTCAGCACCTAAAGGTGCTTGTGGCCAAGCTTGACCACTTGTGTGGATCCCTAGAACCACACTTCGGAAAAAGAAAACTGACTCCCATCTCTGACCTCCACATGTGTGCTGTGGTATGGAGTTTACCCCCACTCCAAACACACACACACACAAATAAATATGGAAAAAAACCCCTAAAATTAAAGTGATTTGGGAACCAAGAAAGAGCTTTAAAAAAAAAGATTTATTTATTTTATGTATATGAACATATTATAATTGTCTTCAGACACACCAGAAGAAGGCATCAGATCTCATTACAGACGGTTGTGAACCACCATGTGGATGTTGGGAATTGAACTCAGGTCCTCTGGAAGAGCAGTTAGTGCTCTAACTCCTGAGCCATCTCTCCAGCCCCCAGACAGAGCTTTTTTAGAGCTATTTTTATTTTCTACAAGTGTGTATGTGTGTGCACATGTGTGAGTGTGTATGTGTGTGTACGTGTGGGGGAATACCCTAGGAGGCCAGAAGAGGGCATCTAATCCCCTGGAGCTGTAGATATGGGTGGTTGTGAATCACCCAATGAAGATGCTGGGAACTGAACTCAAGTCCTCTGGAAAACCAGCAGTCACTCTCTTCTCTCAGCCTATGGCTGGTGCATCTAAAAGTGGGCCTGAAGATCATGGCTTAAGCCTTGAAACTGTGCTGCAATAGAGGTGGCTAGTGCCCACAACAGTGCACACACAGCCTCAGAATCCATCTGCTGTGAAGTGTTCTGATTGTACCTTTCCCTTAGGAAAGTTCCCTCCCTGCTCCAAACCACAGCATCCTCAAATGAAGTAAGTGACACTTAGCTCCTAAGACCAATGTGAAGATTAAACATAGAAAACTTATCATGGTGCCCAGTGACCAAGCTCCTAGTGACACCAGGGACAGAAACCCGAGGAAGTGGAAAGAGATGGAGAGTGGAGATGTAAGGTGCCCTCAGGTCTCTCTATGCCTTGAACCCTTTGTCCATCCTGCCTTGGGACTGGAGAGTTAAACATTGTTTCTAGGAGTACCTTAGTTATGGACTTAACAAAACAGTTTCTGCCTGGCTGTTGTTCTACAAGAAAGTGGAACCCAGACTTCTCTCTGGTCTAAAGCAATCAGAGTGGCTGCTTTCTGCTCTCAGGCTCAGACCTTGCCATCAAAGCTACCTAATTCTATCCACTCTATCTCTTCCTGTTCTTTGGAAATCTCTAAGCTAGTGTTAATTGTCCTCTCATCCATCCCTGAGAGCCAACACCCGAGGGTGATCTTAGACCACAGAAGAGAACATTTGTCTGCCTACCTTGGCTTTTCTCTCTTGGCCTGGATTTACATTTCCAGATCCCTCCTCCTCTGCCCTTCACATTTCTCTCCATTTCTTGTCCAGCAAATGTTGTTGGATGAAACCTGCTTGAACCTGCTGAGTCCCACGCTGTTGTCTTGATGACCAGACCCCGCTCACTGGTGTGTCCTGTGAGCTTATTGGAGTCTGACTTTTGCAGCTTCCTGTCTGGAGAGGGTGTGAGGTTAGAGGGCAGAACATGGTTTTTAGTTTGGATAAAACATGGCTGAGTCTGGACTCATTCAGGAGCCATGGGATCAGCTCATGGGAGTGAGCAGATACTATGAAGTCAAGACCCAAGACAGATGAGCAGTATCTTAGTTAAGGTCACTATTGCTGTGTTAAGCACCAGGACCAAAAGCAAGTTGAGGAGGAAATTCTTTATTTGGCTTACACTTCCACATCACTGTTCATCATTAAAGGAAGTCAGGGCAGGAGCTCAAGAGGGGCAGGAACCTGGAGGCAGGAGCTGATGCAGAGGCCAAGGAGGGGTGCTGCTTACTACCTTGCTCCTCATGGCTTGCTCAGCTCGCTTTCCACCACCAGCCTAGGGATGTCCCCGCCCACAGTGGGTTTGACCTTCCCCCATCAATGACTAATTAAGAAAATGCTCTACAGGCTTGCCAACAGCCCAGTCTTATGGAGGCATTTGTTCAATTTGGATACTTCCTATCACATGACTATACCTGTGTTATAACCAGCCAGGACAATCGACCCCTTGTCAGCATGACCCACAAACGCATCACTGTTAAGCCACTTTACTTTCTTGATCCCCAAGGTCACGAATTAGTGTAGGTATCACAATATAAAACATTTTTCAAAGTTAAAAAGTCTCATAGTCGTTACAAATCCAAACGCTTAAAAAAAACAGTCTCAGCTGGGCCGTGGTGGCACATGCCTTTAAACCCAGCCCTTGGGAGGCAAAGGCAGGCAGATTTCTGAGTTCGAGGCCAGCCTGGTCTACAGAGTAAGTTCCAGGACAGCCAGGGCTATACAGAAAAAAACAAAACAACAACAACAACAAAAATATTCAGTCTCTTTTAAAATTAAAAAAAAAATCTTTTAAAAGTTAAAAATCTCTCAACTATGGACCCAGATAAAAAATTAGTTATCTATAATTTTATATATACATGACATATGCATATGTACATATATTTACTTCAAGAGGCACAGACACATTTAAAGCAAAGCAAACCAGAAGTCCAGTAGAGTCCACTCAGTGTGTAAAGTCTGGGGTCCACTCATGATCTTCTGAACTCCTTTAAAAGGCTTCCATCACTTCTCTGGCCCCGCCCTCTGCAGCACACACAGCTTGTCTTCGAGGTCCAGGCTGGCTCCCTTCCACTGCTGCTGCTGGTACTGGTGGTCATCCCACAGTAATGGTATCTCCAAAATCTTGGAGTTCCTTGCTGCAACTGGGCTGCAACTTCATCAATGTCCTCTCCTGCCACACACTGCCATTCAGCCACACTCCATGACCTTCCATACCTTCCAAACCAGTCAGACCTGTGTGATCCTTACATGTAAGGTTCGGCTGCCAACATATGAGGTACAACTTTGGCCACCTCTGAAACACAATTCCTGTGTGCTGAGAAAACACTTCCCAGGAGATTTCACCTCGATGCTGCTGGTCTTTTCTTAATCACAGTTGATTCTTCAACACCAGCTGACCACCATCCTGCTGGCCAGCATTCCCTTGTCCCAGAAAAGCAAAGGTTTTACTTTAGTAGATCTGATCTCTTGTTAATCGAGGCTAATTCTTCATCCCCAGATGACCAGACACTACAGATTCTTAACTCAAAATATGCAATGACCCTGATAGAGTCCTTAACTGACTCTCAAACTTTCCTCTGGGATGTCATAAGCCAGGTCTTTATCCTCTGCATTTCTTTGAACATTCTTACCTTCTAAGCTCCCACGGAACAGCTCACCAAACTTTGAACACTCCATGGCTTTTCTGGGCCAGAATTCCAAAGTCCTTCCAACAGTCCTCCCCAAAACAACAGGGTCAGGTCTGTTTACAGCAATGTGCCACTATCCTGGTACCAGTTTCTGTCTCGGTTAGGGTCCTTGTTGCTGTGATGAAACACCATGACCAAAAGCTCTTGTGATTAAAGGTTGACTCCATTCTTTGGGGCTGTGGGACTGAGGGTCTCACTTCCTCCCTTGGAGCTTGGCTGGAGGTGACCTTAGTGTCCTGTATATGGGGATCTTTTCATTGTCTTCATCTCTTACCTCCTGATGTGTGTGAACGTGTGCACCACAAGCCCAGAAGCACCGAAATGGGAGACTCTGGATGGAAACATCCAAACCCGGACACAAAATAAACCCTCTGTACTTGGAGTCATTCCTGTCAGAGAATTGAAAAGGGCAAAGGTCATGTCCTAATGAAGTCATCTGACTTGTACTGGGCATTTCGTCACATCATCCTTCCAGCTCGGGAAGTTTCCCATCACACAAGCACATAGACACACAATGAGGTGAGGACATGGAGAAAGAGTCTCCTGGCTGGCCGAAGTCACAGCCTATGTCTCTTCCATGGTGCCCTGTTCTATTCCTTAGAAGCCCTTGGCTTAAGGGCAGCAAATATTAAGAAGCCACAAATAGGAGGATGTGGAGAATGACTGAGATTATCTTAGATTTCTAGCAAATAGCTTAAAGGTCACCCTTGCTTTGCCTGCAGACTCCACTAGGACAATTGCTTATGAGGGCATCTCTATGGGACACACAGTAGGTGCTTTATGTGGTTTCTTCTATCCTACACTCTTCATTGCACTCAGTACCACAAACGGTAGAAACATCCATGAGATACATTTTCCTGAATGACTTGGAGCAACTTTAGGGTCACTGAGGTTCTGTGGGTTCCTTTCTACCCCTCCTTCTCTGATGAACAGAGTAAAAGCATGAGTTTGACCATAAATAGTAATTAATCCCCACCCACAAGTCCCTAGGGCTGTAATTCACCCAATCGACCCCTGACACGGTGAGCCGAACTTCCACAAACACCTAGCTCACATCCCCTGAGTAAGTACCCAGGTTCCTGCGAGACACTTCTAACTGAAATAGAATTTCCCTTAAGGAATTAGGTGGGAAGAGCCCAGATGTTAAACCCTCAAGGATCCAGGAACTAGTGCTCCTGTCACACCTTTCCCTAAGTCTCTATTTGTGTGTTAAAATAAACCAGTCTTGAAATAGCTATTAACTGGTACAAGAGGCCCTAGCCCAATACCGCAGGACAATTTCTCCCAGGTACCTCAGGGGGAAATAATTTCTTATTATTTTTCTATCTACCTCATAAAACAGGGAAGTAATTTAATACACAGAGTGGAAGGCAATTGTTTCCAATTGGTTCTCTCTCCTGATGTTTCAAACGCCACCTTCCTCCTTCGCATGGTTCCAATATCCTCTGACACTTTGAAAGGATTCTGGGGAACATCACCGTGTGTAGCTTGGGCCCTGGCCTCTCTATGTCCCTCGGTAGAGTTTCCCACTTGGGGGCCCCCGAGAGAGTTGTCCAGCTGCCACCTGCAACCGCGTCTCAGGTGCGAACTCTACTGGTTTTCTGACCTGTGATGGTCCATCTCAGCTCGACTTGAGTTCACACTATGTTGAAAATCCTCAGCGTGGTTCTGCTCAGCCTGGTGAGTGAGCCCATTTCAAAGAATGGCTGGAGAATGAAGACCATATGTGCGATGGCCAAGCGAGTGATTGGGGAAATGCTGGCAAGTGACTTTCGGGGGGAAGGGGGTGTCATGCTGGCACATGACTTTCTAAGCACTGGCCATGAGCCTCTTTCTATATTGTGGATTCCTTATTCTTGCATTAACCTTAACAGTGAGGAAACTTGTGCTTCCCTGTTTTTTTTCCCCAAATAAGCAAATGGAGGTGAATAGGCTTGTCTTGCCAATCTAAACTGTGATGCAGTTCTGCCCTTAAGAGCAGAAACAAAGTCAGCAATAAATGGCGTGTCTTCATCAAACACCTGCCACAGGTAGGGTTCGGGGATGTATGCTGAAGAGGAAGAGAAAAGGATTGCAAGAGCCCGAGAAGATGGAAGCATCCCAGGCAACTGCCTTCTAGACAGGAGCAGGACTGATGCACATATGAACTCACAGAGGCTGTGGCAGCACGCACAGGCCCTGCAAAGGGTCAAGCCAGATGGAAGTGGACACAGGCTCCCACCCCCTAAACAAGAAGCTGTCTGCTGGGAAAAAAAATCCAGCTGATTGTCATGGGGTTGATCAGCCACATAGAAGGACAGCCCCAGGTCCAGGAGTAGTTGGCCAATCCAAAACAAGCTCAGTGATTTAAGTGTGTGTGTGTGTGTGTGTGTGTTTATACTTTTTGTTGGTATTTTGCTTGTTTGTTTTGATTTTCGTTTTAAGTTGTTTTTTTGTGTGTGTGTGTGTGTGGTTAGTGGTGGGGTTTTTTTTAGTTGTTGTTACAGAGAACATGAAGTTCAGTAGGCAGGGAGGAGTTGGGATAAAGGAAAACATGATCAGAAAATATTGTATGAAAAAAATTTAACTTTTAAAAATTAAGAACAAATATGTATATGTATGTGTATATATATGTTTTGTTTTGTTTTTTTCTGGAGAGTTCTCAGGAGTATGGCTAACATAAGAGCTAACAAAATGATTCCCAGACTTGGGATAGACTAGTGAAATTGCACCCACCCGCCCTCCCACTCACACTAAATTTCTTTTTCCATTGTGTTAGATTCATGAGATGCTGGAAGCAAACAGAGTTTTGTAGTAAATTAGGCCTGGGAATTTCTCAGAATTCTCAAATCCTTTCATTTCATTGGAGAGACAGTTTCTAGGAAGCACGGGGTACAGCCTCTGGATCCCCTTCTCCTGCATGTCTCCCTGGGAGACACGGGTTCTTCCGTTGGTATCATGGAACATGCTGCTTCAAAGGCTCACAGTGTTCCTGCAAACTCAGAAGATGCTCTGTCCTCTGGGGTCTTGTAGAATGAAGACACATACCCTCGGCACCTGGACACCCAGGACCCTACTTTATGCTCTGTTGGAACAGGGTCTAGACAACAGAGGAATTTCTTCTGGTGTTGGATGAGCATCTTTGATTTATGTCTCTCTTTTTTTAAATTCTTTGAGACAAGATCACACACAGCCCCAGCTGACCTTGAAGCCGGTGTAGCCTAGGATGACCTTGAACTCAGAGCCAACAATGTCCACAATGTCCACAACGGGACATCCGTGAGGGGACACCTGTCACTGTGAGGACAGGTGTCACTGTAGACTCTTGACCGCTTGTTTTTTCGTTTTGGTTTGTTGTTTGTTTGTTTTTTGCTTTGCTAATAAAACCCTAATTTCTTTCAAGGGAGCAATGGGAATAATGCTACCCATAATTCACCCTCATGTCAGCACACCCCACACCCCTTTTCTTGGCTAGTGATGAAACTGCTCAAGCCACTACAATCCAACCAGGAAAATAAAGGCAACATTCAGTTAAAGGCTTTCTGCAGAGATGCTCTTCCCTAAATCAAGAGTTGTCAGGAAGAGAGCTATTTCCCATGAGCCTTCTTCCCTCCCACTTTGCATTTTATCTTGTTAGGACTTGATAGCAACCATGGCAGCAGCCACTTTGAGACCATGAGGACAAGTGTAAGAAAATATCCACATTGTCCCTAACTTTTCCATAAAAGCCACTCCAAAGGCCCTGAGTCTGCCTCTGGTGGGATTCTTACCACATGAGGAAAGTAACCTCCCATCAGTCCACTGGGACGCTTCTTCCTTGGATGCCTAAAAATTTCTAACACATTTCCTGTGAGTCCCAATGACTAAGTCCAACCCAACTGAGCCCTCCTGTGTGGCTTCTGCCTTAGCACAAGCTTTATCTGGTCATGAAGAAGACCCTTTGGTTGACCACACTTGGCCCAACCATAGTAGCTTGAAACCCAGGAGTTCCAAAGAGAACAATCTGGTTTCCATTGTAGGGGCCTGCCAGCTCAGGATCCATGTAAACACCAAGAGGGGAGCTACCCAGAAGGAACGCATCACAGCACAGAGGCGGCTTTCAGTGGGTAGGCAGGGTAGGATGGAAAAGATGGCTTTAGATTCCTGGGCATGGGTCCATGGCTGGGATGGAGCTCAGACAAGAGATGCAACAGGGTCTAGAGCTAGAGAGAACACTTTCAGCAAATCAAAACGTTGCAGGAGAGAACTGGATAGTGCTTGGATGTGTTCATTAACCATCATCTCAGTAGCAAGTGAGCTGACAAGGCAGGGATTCCTTTTTCAAGAGCCTCTACAGGACTTCTAGAGTTTTCTCTTCATCTTGTTGGTTGAATCTGGAAGGACCTGGAGGACCCAAGTCAATTCCATGCACAGCTGCTTAACACCACAGTAACAGGCACAAAAGCTAGTGACAGAAAGCGCTGGCCTATGATGGACACACGCATAGCGTGTGCCAAACATCTCACTAATAGCTTCCCTTGAATTTTCTGGTTCCGGTCTCACTATAGACTAAGGAAGTGTTTTGGAGAGATCAAGGGACTTACCCAAGGTCCCAGAACTTGTGAGCCAGGTATATAAGGCTGGACTCAGAGCATGAGAACTCTAGTGGGGGACTGCCTTAATTCAGATGATTCCCTACCCTCTGTCTCCATTTCTCATGTGGGGCTGAGTCTTCTAAAAGATCTGTTGTTTTTTCTGTCCCAAATTCTCCTGCTGAGGCTCATGTCCACACATGCTTTCTTACTCCCTAAGCATGGATTCCAGGTAGTCTTGAGTTCATCTAGGCCTCCCCTCTCCCCTCCTCCTTCCCCCTTGTCTCCTCTCCCCTCCCCCCTCTAGTGTTTTGCACTTGGCTCACCCAGTGAGATCTGAGCAGAGGAGGCAGAGGTTCCCTGGGGACAAGAGAAGGGGATGTTATTAACTCTGCGCTTTTCTAGGGAGTCTGTGTTAACTACTATGAGCCGCAGGTCAAGTGCCGGAGACTGTTACATCTGGCTCAGTTCCTTGTTTGCAGTTTGCTGTGGGGAATTTATTTCCTCCTCTTTTCCTCCATGGGAAAGCCATAGAATGGAGGCTTAGCTGAGGTTTGAATGGTGAGGGCAAAGCAGCTCGCATGGTTGTGACAAACGAAGGCACGCACGGAGTATGCAGATCCACGAGATTCCAGACATGGCTTGTTCCCAATGTCTGCCTGTCCTGTTTTCCTCCCATTTGGTAGCAGAAGTCAATGGATGAAGCCTCCAGCCCCTTTCCTCCAGTCTGTTTGCACCCATGTTGAAGCAGAAACTCTCAGTTACAAATTGGGAAAGGGGATTAGGAAAAAAAAATCAACACCAATGAGCAGCACCCCTCCACAGCCTCTGTATCTGTTTCTGCCTCCAACTGCCTGCCTTGAGTTCCTGCCCTCATCGATGGGCTTGTTTGGGCTATGATTTCAACATAATACTGGGAATCAAACTAGCACAGAGGTCAAGTGAGAGACCTTGCTTCAAGAACTAGGTGGACAGCTCCTAGAGAATGACATCTGAGGTTGACCTTTGGCCTACACACACACACACACATACACACACACACACACACACACACATGCCAACACTCTCACATGCATACACAAGCATACACAAGCATACACAAGCATACACTTAGGAAGGAGGGAGAGAGAGAAAGAGAGAGAGACTCTATGCCCTGAGCTCTTACACACACACACACACACACACACACACACACACACGCATACACACACATGCACATGCATAGGAGGGACAGAGGGAGGGAGGGAGGGAGAAAGGGAAGGAGGGAAGGAGGGAGGGAGAGAGAGAGAGACTCTATGACCTGAGCTCTTACACACACACACACACACACACACACACACACACACACACACACACACACACACACACACGCACATGCATAGGAGGGACAGAGGGAGGGAGGGACAGAGAGAGAGAGAGAGAGAGAGAGAGAGAGAGCGGGAGAGAGGGGGAGAGAAGGGGAGAGGGGGAGAGAGAAAGAGGAGAGAGAGACCCTATGCCCTGAGCTCTTGCTTGGAGCAGGCCCCTCTGTTGGGATTTAGCTCTGTTCACCCTCGTGTCTTGTTCACATGAACATCAATTTCCTCCTTCCCCAGAAACAAATCGAGGTGTCTCCTGAACTGGTGTATACTCTTACTTCCCGTGCCTTCCCACTTAACATTTTCCATATGTGTCAGCCTAGCGGGACCTCGACCCCCTTGTTTCCTGAGATATCTGATGCCTGTGGAATGTTCCTTAGTGTTTAAACCTCAGAGGCATGAAAAGCCCTCAACTCTCCTGCTGCACTTTCATAAGTGGGGTGTTCTTGGGAATCTCATTTCCTTTGTGTGTGTATGCGCAGATACTTTTATTATTATTATTATTAGCACATGAATGGAGCCAACCGCTCATTCACAGGCCTCTGGAATAGCTCCGTCTCCACCTCTAGGCGTGAGAGAGTTCGGCAGATGCCATGTGACCCTCTCAAGCCAGAGAAGCTGAAGGTGAGGATTCTGACTACTGGAAAGTTGTTTTTGACTAAAATAACATTTGAGACGGTCAATGCCAGCAGATTGGGAAACTGAGGCCCAGGGAAGTTGCGGAGCTGCCCGAAATTTGCAACACTTATTAGAGGCATGTAGCCAAGTGTGCCAGACAGACCTAATTGCAGGCCCTCCCCCAGCCAGGTTAGGACATTAAAACTCATTCTCAAATGTTTAGCCAGTATTGGTAGCTGTAACCTTGACCTTAAGAACTTGGCTTCCTACTTCCAGCGACAAACAGACTACAATGGTGATAGGGAACAAGTATACCATGTCATGCCCCACCCACCCACCCACCCACCTCCATCCACCTGTTTATCATCTCCCATCCATCCATCCATCCATCCATCCATCCATCCATCCATCCATCATCTGCCATCTCCCAATCTATCTTCTATCATGTCTATCATGTATTAATCTATTGTATATCAGTTATCTATTAGCTATATCATCTGCCTATCATCTATTGTTTTAAATATCAATTATTTATCATCTATCATCAACCTATCCTCTGTCTAGCAATCATCTATTATTAGTATTTATCATCTATCTATCATCCATGTATCTATCTATGTATCTATCTATCATCTATCTATGTATCTATCAATCATCTATGTATCTATCATCTATCTATATATTTATCTATCACTTATCTATCTATTATCTATCTATCATCTATCTATCTATGTATCTATCATCTATCATCAATCATCTTTGTATTCATATACCTAGCAAGCTAACCTATGATCTGCTTTTGTACTTACATGTGGATGCATGTATATATATGTATATATATATGTGTGTGTGTGTATGTATGTGTGTGTGTGTGTGTGTGTGTGCATGTGTGTGTGTGTTTATTATCAATCTCTCACGCATAGACTCAGGTTCTGTTTCCGAGCTCTAAGTGCCCCCTCACTCTGCTGCCATGGAGCCCTGAGTCTGGGGATTCTGTATCCACAGTTATGCTTTTCCAGAAACCTTTTATAAGCCTTTGAGGAGCAAGAAGGGGAGGTGATATGGTTACAGCAGGCAAAGGGCTTTTGTCTTCCTGCCCAGGTGAGGGTTTCATGGGCATCACCCAGCAACCTGACCCCTGTAAACTCATTGATTCACCAAGTTGGATTTTGATGGTATTTGTGCTTCGATCAGTCTCAGCTCCCTATCTGGGGTAAGTAGGTGTGTGTGTCTGTCTGTGTATGTCTGCCTATCTATGTGTCTGTGTGATGTTTCGCAGGAAAAGCCTGTCACACTTTTCCTGAAGAAGGACCAGAGTTCAATCCCTAGAATCTATGTTTAAAAAAACAAATCAGGGCTGAACAGAGTACTGACTTCTCTTGCCCAGGACCCACATTCAAGTACCACAAAGTGGTTCATAAACTGTAATTCCAGTTCCAGGAGACTGAACATCATCAATTGACCTTCCCAGGCACCAGGCACATATATGGTGCATATACATAGATGCAGATGAAGCCCACATACATATAAAAATAAAATTTAAAAGCTAGATGCAGCTGTGCTGGCCTGGTCACAGCGCTGGGGAGGGCTTGCTGGCAGCCTAGCCTGCTCACTGAGCTCCAGACTAGTGAGAGATCCCGTCTCAAAATAAAAAGGTGAATTACACCCAGGGTGGAACCAGGGCCATCCTGTGGTTTCTGCACCCACATATGCATACACACTCTTGCGTGTACAAATACACATACATACAAACATGCATACATCCAAACAGTTACAAGTGCACACAGAACACTGCGTGCCAAAGCTCTTCTCCACTGATACATCCTTGAACAAAAGCGTTCACTTCCATGCCCCTTGACCCCTAACATGATGGGCCCCCAGCGACCCATCCACCTTCTTCTGGCCACCCCAGACACTTTGAACTGTGTAAAGTCATGTACCAAGGCCTGCTGGCATGGCTGATGTGTCTGTAGTGAGGAAGAAGTCAGAGCCAGCAGGAGTATGCACCAGCTTCCTCTCTCAGAGCCTCACCCCCGGCCCAGCCAGGCCCTCACGGACAGGATGTGACAACTGGAGGAGCAGCCCTAATTAATTAAATAGTTCACTCTGAATTTGCAAACCATCATCTCTTAGTGGGTCCTCCTCTCGCCTGTGATGCTGGACTAATTAGCCTGGCTGGTCTCCAGGTGTTATGCAGACACCCTACTCCTAGGCAGGAGAAGGGAGGCTATGTAAGGGAGAGGAGGGGATGGGCTGCTGCTGATGGCATTTTGTTCATAATAAGTGTCTCATCACCTTGAAAACATCAGTCAACTCCTTGTGTGAGAAATCTGCTGTGTGTGAAGTCTGTCCCAAGAACCGTAGCATCTGTGTTGTGTTAGTCTGTAAGGAACCGGGGCCATTAGCATAACCTTAGTTGAGATGCTAGACATCGATTGTGACAGAGTCTCATCACTGGATCCTGTGAAGCTGCAATTATCTTGCTCTCTGAAAGCAAGAAGCCCTGGAGCAAGCCAGCTTCAGGAAGGGGTGGATCCAGGACCGAGCGGTTGCCTTCCAGGCCACACCTCTCCCAAGCTGGTCCTGGTTGTTTCTTCAACATAATCTCTTCAAGGCCACCATCTCCTGCTAGGACTCCCATTCTAACAGGACTCTTAGGGATATCACTGACTCTCGGGGAACTCTCTGAAGCTAAGCCCTGGGGTGACAAATGGGATTCAGTAGGCTGACTGTGCCAGGCTGAGCCAGACCTCCCCACCCACATGGAGAAGATTTTGGAGAAAGAACTGAGTTCTGTTTTTAAGTTGGATTCACAGATATTGGAAACTGGGGGGTGGCTCAGGTTACCTCAGCATGATGGTTCATCCTCAGGGTTAACAGGATGCATTTGGAATCTCCTGGGAGACACACTTTGCATATGTCTATGAGGGTATTTCCAGAAAGGTTTAACTGAGGTGGGAAGATCCACCCCAAATATGGGTGGCCTCATCCCATGGACTAACTAGAAAGAAGAAAGTAATCTGGGCAGCAGCATGCAGATCTCTGATCTGGATACAATGTAACCAGCTGCCTCGTATTTCTGTGGCCATGCCTTTCCCACTATGATGGACATGACACAATGTAGCCAGCTGCCTTGTGTTTCTGTGGCCATGTCTTTCCCACCACGATGGGTGTCACCCGATCTTCCAGTGAGCCTTTCCTTTCTGAGACTGCTATTAGGAACTATTTTGTTACAGCACTGAGAAAATTAATATAGCATCCAAAATTATATTATAGCCATGTACTTTAAATTCAGGTTGTCTCTGCTCCTATACTGGTGCCTTAACCATAGCCCCAGAGGGTCTCCTCATCCTACCCACGATGCACTTCTGTTCCGATACCCTGTCCTAACAGTAGTTCTTGATCCTCTGCTTTGTAGAACCTGTTCACTATCCTGCAGCAGAGAGCACCACAGGGGAAGGGTTACATCTGGAACTACTGCCTCTGCATGTGAAATGTCGATCGATTCCTTCTGCAAGGCTGTAACCACAACACCTGACCAGAAGACCATAAGGATGGCAAGGGGTCTCCTGGCTCACAGTTTCAGAGTCATTACAGTCCATCGACGGCAGGGAAGGCAGAGTGGGCAAGCAGCTCCTTCTGCAGCTGCAGGTGTATGGGGCAACTACAGCTCAGACTCTGGCTGACTGGAGGAGAGTCTGTGGGTATAAGTTTGAAAGGCTATTCGGAATGACTATTCTGCCAATCATGAGCCACTGGATTCCTAAACAGGACCACCGGCTAGGGAAAAATATTGTTCAGAACCTGTTGGATACAGTTCAGGCTCAAACTACATCAATCAAATAGACGGTCATTTAGATACTGTATGGGTTTTTGATTCCTTTTAGTGAGAAGGTAAAACATAAACACACAGTGACATTGGCAACAACAACATTACTACACACTCTTCCTCATGAGGAGTCATCTTGTGATAGGTACTCTGCCAAGGATGTCTACACTTTTTTTCTCAAATTTCCCCCTAATTTAGCAACTACTATTACGCCCATCTTATAGTTAAGGAAACATGCACAGAGAAATTAGTCATCTTGTCCAAGGTCACACAGCTGCAGAGGTGGAATTCCAACTCAGTTGGCTTTACTCCAAAGCTCCTGCCACATCCAGCCTGCATTAACACTGACATTGTCGCTCAAGACCAGGCTTAAGTATAGAATGGAAGAGTTTGTAACATAAGAATCCTATAGTTAGAGCCTGATATAGCTGTCTTCTGAGAGGATCTGACAGTACAGAAGTACTAATACAGAAGTAGAGGCTCACAGTCATCCATTGGACTGAGCACAGGGTCCCCAATGAAGGAGCTAGAGAAAGGACCCAAGGAGCTGAAGGGTTTGCAGCCCCCTAGGACAAACAACAATATGAACTAACTAGTACCCTCAGAGCTCCCAGGGTCTAAACCATCAGCCAAAGAGTACACATGGTGGGACTCCTGGCTCCAGCAACATGTGTATAGCAGAGGATAGCCTAGTCGGTCATCAATGGGAGGAGAGGCCCTTGGTCCTGTGAAGGTTTATGCCCCAGTGTAGGGGAATGCCAGGGCCAGGAAGTGGGAGAGGGTGGGTGGTGAGCAGGGGAAGGAGGGAGGAAATAGGGTTAGTTTTTTGTTTTTGCTTTTGATATTTTTTCGGAGGGGTAACCAGGAGAGGAGATATCATTTGAAATGTAAATAGAGAAAATATGTAATAAAAAAGAATGAATAAACATATAAAATTTTTTAAAAAGATAAAAAAGATTAAAAAAAAAAAAGACTCCTTTGGTTGGTGCTATGGGGAGAGGCAGTACCAGGCGAAGCAGGCATATTTAGATCGACAGCTTCCTAGAATGAGAACTCAGAATGTTCTAGGATTGACATGGCCCATGTGAAACAGCACATCCAATAGTTACAGAATTCTTCTGAGATAGAATCCCCTGCCTTGATGATAACTTCACTCCCGGGTTCGGACCCGGGCAGCTACTGAATGTCAAGTGTGTGAGACTTCCTGTTGCTGTGTCAAAACACCCGAGGAACAACTTGAGGGAGAGAAAGGGTTATTTTGGTTCCTGGTTTCAGTTTGAGGGAGAAAATTGGTTCCTGGTTTCAGAGCTTTTTGGCCATTTGTCTCCATCACGCACCCATGCCCTGTAAGAACATGGTGAGGCAGAGCATTGAGACAGGAAAGGTATGGTTCAGTATCCTTGCTCACCTCGTGGCTGACAGAAAACAGAGAGACAGGAAAAGGTTGGGCAAAACATCCTTCACGCATGGACCTCCAAGACCCTACCTCCTTAAGCTCCACCTCTTTTCCCCTAGCCTCACCAAATTCACAGATTTAAATTTTGAACCTGCCCATTTGTGAAACTGTTCCTTAGGCTAGAGCCCTCATAGGATAATAAAACGCTGCATGTTTGGGTGATCTTCTTTGTGGGGAATGCCTGGAGTTCAAGGCACAGGCTGGGCTGATGAATGTGGACCCCTGAGCCCCAAATATATATTTCCCTAAGCTCAGGTGCCTCCCAGTCTTAAGGGCTTATAGGATATCCCTGGCCCTTTCTAGTAGATTCTGCCTGGGAAATCCCATTAAGTTTCTTTTACTCATACTCTCTGACTTGTGCACTTGGCTTGGCCTCAGACCCCCAAATCTGCCCAGAATGAGGTCGCATGAATGGAGGAAGGAAGGAACGCTGTGGGGTCTCCCAGCAGCCACAGGAACCTCTACCATGAGTCAAGCGGCCTAGCCCGGACTTCTCCCTTTCAAGGTCAGCTAAACCTGGCTCAGAGATTTCCCTGTCAACAGCTCAATTGATCATTTTCTCAGGCCGCCTGAGTAACGGATTCCCAATCTTGGAAGGCTGCCGTGGAAGCCTGTCTCTTCTACCCAATGCCCCGGGGCCTTGTTAAACCTTTCTCTTCAGCCCTCGGAGTCAATGTACAATCTCAGAAATGGCCCCATCTTGAGATCCATCCCGGTCAGCGGGTAATATTGAAATCCCTGGTGTCACCCTGCAGTCTCCTTGTCTCTCTTCAGGGTCGATGGTTAAAAATTCATGGTTCTCTTCAAAGGAGAAAAATTGCTTAAACTGCTTTCCCACTTGCAAGCGTCCCCCTTTTTGATTCAAAATCAAACGTTTGTCTAGACAGGCCAGGGCTTTTTGCTGACATATCTTGCCAGCTCTGAAACCTTGAGGTTCACCTAGATCACCCCTCCTGCCCCCCTGCCTCTTCCCAGCCCTGGTCTACACTACAGGATTTCCTGACACAGGCTCAGAGCAGCTCAGAGCCCAGTTCACTGGCAGGATGCCTTGGGCTCTACCACACCAGCCCAGCTTGCTTCAGAAACCTGATAAAGGACCCCCATCCCCCAAACACTGCTCTTATTTCTCCATCTCCTACTTTCTCCTTCTTGACTTCTCTTCTGTTTCAAGTTATTATGTGTTCCTTGAAGACTAGTTAGTGATGAAGTGAGGGCCAAGACAAAAATTAAGTCAACTCCCTGCAGAGCAAGACAGGGGCATACAAGTAATCTCAGAACTCAGAAGGCTGAGGCAGGAGGATTTTCAGGAATTCAAGCCTGAGCTACATAGTGAATTCTAAGCTGACTTGGGCTAAAGCGTGAAACCCTGTCTTAAAAACAAACAAAAATTCAAAATGGCAGTGTGTGTGTGTGTGTGTGTGTGTGTATGTATGTGTGTATACATACATATATATATAATGTGTATATAAACAATATAGATAGTATGTGTAAATGTATACTTATATGTATGCATTAAGACAATACATAGATATGACTACCTATAGATATATGATATATATGTGTATGTGTGTATGTGTATATACACATACACATTTATGCCAAGATAATAGAGATGTCTATAATCATCCTTAAACTTTCCAGGTGAACAATATAACTCACTTTTCCTAGTCTATGCGAACCAGTTATTTGACCAGCTTGTCTGTGTACCTGTGACCAGGCCTCAGTCTCAGAGGATAGCACTGGCTGGCCCAGAATATGTTCTATAGATCAAGCTAGCCTAAAACTTGCAATGACCTCCCCAAATTCTAGGAACATGCCTAGCTGACAAGAAAGAAAGAAAGAAAGAAAGAAAGAAAGAAAGAAAGAAAGAAAGAAAGAAAGAGAGAAAGAGAAGGGAAGGAGGGCAGGAAGGAAGGAAGAAAAATGGAAAAGTCACTGTAGCACATTTACCAACTAACCAGTCTTGCATGGGAATCACCTAGTAGCTGATGCTCCATTTCACTAACAATGTAGGTGACTATGGCCCCAGGGAAGTCCTTTGCAGCCAGGCTGCCAACATCCCCTGAGCCACAGGAACACAGCAAGCAGGATTGAGTTTCTGTAACTTGCTCTTTTCAGGGTCCACATATTAGGATCATCATTGTCTATAAATAGGCATGGCCTTGCTTCTAATGGTCCCTAGAGGAGCAGTTGAGATACACACTGAGTCTTTGTAACAGGGTTAGGTTGTTATAGAAACTGCTGTGTGCTCTGCTGTCCTCTGGGACCCAGATGAAAGCAGGGGGGCAGTTGCTGCTTACCTGTGCTTCCAGCACAGGTGTGTCCTCTTTGGGGTGTGATGACAGTTTCCCACAGGACTTGCTCAGACCATGAGAGAGAGCATATCCCAAATGGGAGCATATGTATCGAGGCTCAGCCTTGCTGGGAGTGTCATGGGAGTCCATTTGTAAACATGGCCTCCTTGGGTGAAAGACAGAGCTCTTATGGCAGATGAACAGGAAGGATTTCTAGTTATATTGTATCTTCGTCTTTTGGCTAAGACTATGTGTGGAGGTTGTAGTTTTTCAGGTCAAGAATCAGGGCCTCCCTCTGCCTTTCTTCCCTTCCTCCCCCTTCCTCCTTCCCTCCTCCTCCCTCCTTTCCTTCCTGCTTCTCTTCCTCCCTCACTCCTTACTTCCTCCCTTTCACTCCTTTCAAGGTCATAGCCCAGACTGGCCTTAATCTCTCTCTCTCCCTCTCCCTCTGCCTTTCCCTCCCTCTCC
>NW_022196905.1:112463489-112517091 GCF_008632895.1 Mastomys coucha
TCCCTCTCCCTCTCCCTCTCCCTCTCTCTCTCTCTCTCTCCATAAATGATCATGGGTGAGTTTCTGGTCCTCCTGAGCTTTGCAGACATGCATGGCCATACCTAGTTTACATGATGCTGTGATGGGAACCCAGGCTCCAGGCATGCTCAGCGAGCACTGAGTTCATTCACCCTTCAGAGGTATTTTTGTTACTGCTCACCCTGACTAGTGCAGGGACTCAGGACAAGTAACCCCCCTTTCTCTGCTTGTCTTGGAAGATTACCTCTCACGCCAGCACCAGCATGCTCTCCAGCTTCCCTGTCAGTTCTCAGGACACATGTGGAGCAGGAGAGAACAAGAGGCCACACTCTTTTCTTCTCCCATTCTCTCAGGAGACACTCCCAGAAGAAATTATTACATCATGATTGTGTTCAGCCTCCTGCACAGAACTGCTAGAAGTTCTGCCCCAGTGTGGAACCAAGTGCTGCCTTTGGCTGTGGCTCTCCTTTCTGTTCTCTGGTCTAGGGGGTGGCAGGACCTCCTTACCGGCTTCTTTCACCATTACTACATCACCTCGGGTTTTTTCATTCCATGGGAAACCGAGTCACTAAATTACTCTCCAGTTTCAAACAGCTGGGGTGGTTTTGTTACCAGTATTGACTCCTGACTGATACGGAAGGTAGACTCCATTCAGGTTCGTGGGAAATCCATCTGTGACCTGGGATTCTCCTTTGAGGACATAGCTGTGACAGAGGATCAGACACACAAGGCTACTTGCTCCAGCAAGGATCCGTACAGTGGGAGCCACACCGTACTGTGGTCTCCAGGATCAGAAAATACCAACTTGTATCAGGAGCTCTGAAGGATAAACAGTCACTCGGTAGAAGTTTCTGGAATACTAATCTATGACCCACTGAGGTATCAATGAGCTAGGCATCTGCAGAGAATTCAGGCATCTGTCACTGCAGCTCTGCTTACCCTGACTGACACCCTCTTCCCAGCTGGCGCTCATCTGGGTGTGGACCGAACTTTCAGGATTTGAAATCATCAGGAAGAGAGCCTGGAATGGCTGGGAAAGGAGGCCTAAGACCCAAGGACTAGGAAAAGGGGTATTTTATGAGTAGAGGCGGAAACAGGCTCCACAGGCTGATGTTAGAACTCGGGAGTGGGGGGGTGTCAGAGGTCGGAGGTCAGGAGGCCGATGGGGGCAGGATACCGGTGCAAGAACAATGGAGGGCTCATTACAAAAGCAGATAACAGCAACCCAGGCCTTAGGTAGGTGTCAGCTCCCACTGGGGCCTTGAGAATCAGATAAATATAATCTACAAGGACCAAAGACAGAAGAGCGAAGCCTGGCAGCTGGCTTCCAGTTGGGGCACATTCCTTCTTTACATGTCCCATCTTTGTCCATTAGAGACCTTCAGTCTCCACAGGGTAAACAAACCAAGGTCTATAAAAGGCTTCATCTGGCTCCTACCCCCTTTGAGTCCAGCCCTCCCCCTGCCAAAAAAAAAGGTGTTGTATAAATAAAAAATACTGTCATTCTGATGTGCTGGACAAATATGTGATAAAGATCAGAGCTGGGGCCAAGGCTCTTCTCAGCCACCGCGGCAGGGGGCCTAGGCACAACTCTGCTCTTAACTGCTAAGACACGCCACTTGCAAAGCTTCTGAGATGGGCGAAGAAATGAAGGAAATTCCTCATTTCCTGGCAGCAAGGGTGGACTAGCCTGGCCACGGTTCTGACCTTGATGTGGAGATGTGACTGGCAGTGATCTCCAAGGGACACAATGTAATGAACTGACACTAGATTTTCCATGCAGAGCACAATCACTGGAGGAGCCTTGTGATGGGAAACAAAGGCATTCTGACTGGTGGGACCCAGGGCGGGAAGCTTGACCATGTTCAGAAACCTAGCACATGAAAATTAAGATGGAAGGTGACTTTGAGCCTAAGTGATGTGCATGTCTAGGCTATTCAGTTCTGAGATGTTTGGGAAAGGCATACGTGAGTCGGGGTGTATACCTGTCTGTCATTATGGAGTGGGGTATAAAAGTCACAGCATAAGGAAATGGTCAGAGTGATGGACTTTATGTACCACCAGCCCGACAGCAGCCCGACAGCAGCCAGATGTACGACAGAATGGAATTCTACACAGTCCTGAAAAGTGAACTGCTATAATGCATGGTGGCCAAGATTCGTCCCACAGAGAGGGTGAAGCATGAAGCTGGATGGATCTATTCAGTTAAAGCTTAAAATGCCACTGAATGGTCAGTGAAGGGACTTGCTCTCGGGGCTAAGAGGGAACATCATTCTGACTTTCCTAGAGATCTCGTGTCTCTTCACTTCCAGTCTTTAACCGGTAAGAGAAGGTTTTGGGTTTCGTGCGTCTGCACATACCAATGCTGGACCTTCGGCGAGGCTTTCAGGATGGGTCACGTGACTCAAAGGCAGTCCAAGTACTGACTGCTACCCCTCATTCCCAGAATTACACACCATGGAATCAGGACTCCTGGAACTTACACGGGAGAACTTACATAGAAAATAAACAGGAGTCAGATGAGCCTCTGGGAGCTGTGTGGACACCTGAGAGGAGGTATATCAAAACCAACATGGCTGGGACACAGAGAGAGGTCAACCCGAGCTGCTTTCCCATGTCTGCCTGCTCCGTCATCCATGCCAGCAGGACCACACTCCTGGTAGGTGTCTCAGTCAGGGTATGAGCTGCCATGACCCCTACCCTAACTGGGCTCCAGAAACCTTCTGTTTTCTGGTGCTATTCCCAGCCATGCATGTAGCAAACAGTACCACTGAGAACAGATTCTAGGTATTGAACAACCCAGTGGATTTTATTCCCACTGCGCCCCCTATAGGGATGTGCGGGAATGACATGTGATAGGGAGGGGCACTGAGGAGAAACAAGAGCCATTACTATTTCTCCTGGCTGAGGGGATCCGAGAGAGCCTCACTGGATGCCACAGGACCTACCTTAGACAGTGCCTCTCCCACTCTCAACCCCATCACCTGTCATTTCCCTCCTAGATCTACATCTCTTCTTGCGCGTAGAGTGAGAGTATCCCTCTGCAGGATAAGTCTCATTGTTTATATCCCTCAAGGACGTCTGGACTGTGTTCGTGTCTGGACTGAATGGAACTTCGGTCTTTTAGTGTTGTTGGTTTTGCGACGGAGTCTTCCTTCCTCTGTAGCTCAGGCTTGCCTGGAATTCATCACTTAGTTCTGTCTAGCTTCAAATCCATAGCAACCCTTCTATGTCAGACTCCCTGATACTAGGCTCGTAGGTGGGCATCAGCACCTGCCTTCAATCTTGTATGTAATAGCACAATCCTAGTTATCGACATCGAGTATTAGGTCCACACTAAGCCCTGTGCTGAGAGCACCACCTGATTCCTGTACCGTCTGTCCTCTATGTTGCCTATGGGGACACTGGCCCAGGCTGGCAGCACACCTCCTCCAAGTGAGCTGCCCCGTAGAGGTGATCCAAGCTTAGCTTTTTCATAAGATCCTGTTTTCCAAATTGGCAGAGTCACATCTCCAAAAGTGTTTACTTTGTTCTGGGCTTCTTTTCATTTGGCAGGTGTAGAAACTGAGGTTGCCTGAGGCGCAGAGAACCTGCCCAGAGCCATCACTTCACAACGGTGCCCTAATGTCAGTCAAGCAGATTGACACAGTTACAGGACTTAGGGGTCATAGCCTTTGTCCCAAAAAGCCAGGTGTAGTAGAGGCATCTTCAATAAGTCAGAGGAAGCAATCAAATTAATAGCGAAAAGCAACAAATGGAGATTGATCCACTTGATGCCATTTTGAGAGGAAGGACGTGGGATCCAGCGATGCTCCCCACCGCATCAATTCCATCTTCTGGATTCTGACCCGAGGGATATGGTTTAAATAGTAAGCGCAGAACCTCAAGGTGTGGTATCCCATCCGCCGCTCCCAGCTTCTAGTCCCTAACGCAAGGGCATCTGACAAGCTGTCAATCTTTTTCAAGAGACACGCCCCTCCTCTGGCAACCCCTGTAGTCAGACCTTTTCTTCTCCTATCAGGAAGTTCCAGGAGGAATCTTGTAATTTCTTGGGGGCACATTTTTCTTTTAATTATCTGACAGCCGGAGGGGACCCAAGTGTCTCTTTAGAATCAATCCGTGGGAACGCCCGCAGGAGGTCTTCACTGGGCTTTGGATTTGAACTTGAGAGCAGGGGCTGGTACTCGGGATGTGGACATTTTACTGACAAGGAATGGGCGTTTCCAACGGAATGAAGCCCTCTTACCCAAGCTAGGGTCAGGAAGGAGGAGATGGGATGTGCACCCAAGGGGGCTGGACGCTGCAGCTCCGTTTGTAAAGCACCAGGGCTAGGGTGAGCCAGCCTGCATACCCATCCCATTGTTCCCCGCTTGGCAGCCAGCTCCAATGCAGGTAAATAGAAATGATGCCGTCATTGTTTGTCGCTGGTCCTAATGACTTTAAGCTTTGTGTCTCAGGAGCCAGACCTCACCCCCGGGAAGCTGGCCGGTGGCCTGAGAGGCACCAGCCGCCTCTGAAACAATGGCCTTTGTTCTCTATACTTTCCCTATCAAAGCCTCACAGCGGGGATGGCCCTCCAAGGCGCTGGGCGCCAGGATAATTCCTGTCCCAGAGCGGGGAGGGGAAGCCAGGAAAGGAGAGGCCAGGTGCAACTTTGACCCAGTTAGGTTAGCTGGGGTTACAAACCTGCTTGTTAGGAAGGGGCCTGTGATAAAGGGCCTGGTAACCCATCTTAGACCGTGTTTTCTCTCATTACTTTCAGGGAAAGTCTTGGAGCGACATGGGTGAGCTGAGAGGTATCTATAGCAATCAATGTCAATGGTAATAGTAATGATGATGATGATGATGATGATGATGATGATGATGATAAATTTCTATTAGCTCTCTGATGGCTCCTCTAAGTGTTACACACACTGCTCTTTTGATTCCTGTTTTTTTACGAGGAGAACGAGGGTCAAGGAAGACCAAGTCATCTGTCGACGGCCACAAAGTGGGGTTTGGAAGCCAGGCTGTAAGACTCTATATAACCTTTGCTCTTCTATGTACTCAGGAGAGTCCTGGGAGCAAGGCACAGCGTGAAGAGAACACAGAGTGGGTGGATTTGAGGCAACCGCAACTGAGCTCTGATGTTTAGCCAGACCATGTGCCCTTGTGGAGGCTCTTGCCGACTCTGTCAGCCTCATTTTGCTCATCTGTGAAATGGATGAGGTTTGTTAGTACTTGGGTGTAGTTGGCTCCCTACAGGAAATAGAAAGTGCACACCTCCTTGCCCCCACCCCCCAATGATCCAAACATTGAGAATTTAAATCATATAGTGGAGGGGAGGGTGATGAAAAAGACAGGGCCCCTGCAACACCCAGAATCTACCAGGGGTCAGCAGTTTACATGCAGTTTTAAAAGGTGAGATTTCTGAACTTCAGGGCAGGGAGAGGCTTAGACTTTCTGGGATTTGGAGGAATGCTTCTGTCACTTGCTGGGGTCTCCTGCCTGAGAGAGTTGCTCTCTCTTGCTATGGGAAAGCCTTTACTAGAGCCAGGCATCCAGAGACACACTGTTCAAAGCCTCTGAGCACCCCAGACAGAGAGTGGAGGAGAGTGCAGGCAGAGAGTGACCAGGGTCCTGACGAAAGTGTGAGGTCAGTGGGCCACTCTGGTCCACAGGAGGTCTTCTGTGTACTCAGTGCTGGGGGCAGGAGAGGACCCTGGTGCGTCGGTAACAGTTCTTCACCGGAGTCAAAAGAATGTTCTGATGAGAAAGGCAGGCTCTAGAAGCTTCAACTGTCTTCTGACCCCAGGGAGTCCTTAACCTTTCCACACCCAGTTTCCTTTTCTGAGGTAACCACAGTGTCCCCACAGTTTGTAAGGGTTTCATGAGTTAAATACAGGGAGTCCTTGGAAGGCTCCCAGACCCTTGACATGATTGTCTTCAAGATAGGCTCTCAGATGGATGAGCTAAGCAGAGAAGGTGATGTGTGCTATCTCAGGAGTAGCTATTGATTGGGAAGCAGAGACCGGAAGCCTGTTCCTATCAAGTGGATTGAGAAGGCCTCTCTAGCTCTACGATTGTGCTATCACCTGAAGGGGGATTAGCAGAGCTTTAAGACCCAGAGAGAAAAAAGCTTGAGAGGCTCAGGAGACAAGGGAGCCTGGCCAGGCTGGGCACACAGGCAGAGGCTGAGGTTAGGGGAGGGCGGAGTGGCATGGGCCTTGCTATTGCTAGAATTCCTAGTGGAACTAGAATTCCTCACAAAAATCCCTAAGAAAGACATGGTTGTGAGAAGAGATACAGCCAGGAATATTTTTTTATGCAAGTTTCTGAAAAAGTACGATGCAAGAAGGAATTAAGTATTAAATATGGGAGGGTTTTGTTGGGGACAGGTGTCCAAGCAATGGAGAATTTGAGAGGAGTCTGGAAGAGGCCATAGAGCTGTGATCCTGAAATACTGACCTCCTTCTTAGTAAAAGAGAGGGGCCTCAGTCTGTTAGGAAAGGCAAGGAACCCTCTGCTGAGCCATAGAGAGGTCCTTGATTTACCCAAGGAAATGGCGTGTTTTGCAGGAAATTCTCTGCCTGGGTACCCTACTGTCTGGAGTTAGGCTTCTGAAAAGCTGCAAGCTGTAACACTTGGCAGAACATCTTTGTGCATGGCTCTCTTCAGCCACTGCACCAAATACCACAGAATATCTGGCCCTGACAGACGACAGGCAATAGCATCTTTACCTCACAGATTCAAAGCTGAGGCCCAGAGAGTGCAGAGCCTTGTTCCATGCCCAAGGCCACACAGCCAGGAAATGTCAGAGCTGCGCACATAGCTCTCACAACCCACACTCTACACCACTACAGACCTGGCCACAAGTACAACAATATGAGGAACCCAGTACCTCTCCTTTTGTACCTCTGGGCTCCCTGGGGTCCTCCCTATCTGCAGGTGTGAATGCAAGGTGCACCCTTTCTGGTTTGCATTTTTCATCCATGCCGTTTTGAGGAGACCAGCCAGGAAAGTGGGCAGGAGGCTATGGAAGGTTCTAGTTGCAGAGCCCCACCCAGGGGCTGAGTGGGCAACCCCAGATTGGAACTCACGGGAGGTCACACAGAGATAAGAGCCTGCTGGTGAGTCAGGAGCTGCCTGGCTCCATCTCTGTCCCTTCGGGGCCACTCTACTGACACCCTGCAAATCCCCTGCCTCCCAGGAGGAAGTCAGGCCTGTAGCCTTGCTTCCTGTTATTATACCTTTTTTTACAGCCTGGAATTGATTTAAGTGTTATGCTCTTGCTAAGAATACGCCCTGACAGTTGAAAGGAACCCTTATGATTGTCTTAATTTGTGAAGAATTAGTTGTCGCTAGTTTTTTTTTTTTTTTCCCTTTCCCCTCTCCCCTTTCTTCTCCGCAGGGTCAGGCTGGAGCCCGGTCATTGTTGTTAAATTTAGATCTGAAACTATATTGGGCCTAGTCCTGTGTCACTAAGCTTTCACTACCTAAAACAGGAAGGAAGGCTCCAGCTGAGGACTTTCAGAGAGCCAAGGAGCTTTCTGAAGGCCTGGGGCAGTGAGGCTGAGTAGAAAGTATTAGATTCTGGTAGGGAGGGAGAGACCCAGGGAGGGTTGTCTTATATTTAAAAAGAAAAAGAAAAAAAAATCCTCTCTCTTCATGTCTTCTAATGTACCAGTGCCCAGATCTGCAGCCATGATAGGCACGTGGGAAGCCAGGGCTGCATGCCTGAGTTCAAATCCAAGCTCGGTGACTTTCTAGCTCTGTGGCTTTGAGCTGTGAGATTCAGTTTCCTGTCTGTGACATGAAGACAGTATTACCTATCTCTCATGGCTGGGAGTGGATGGGGTAACACAGGCGACATTTCGTACAGTGCTTGATTTGATGTGGATGCGTTTGAAGGACAAGCTGGCAACTTTGAAATCTGAACTGCCCCCAAATTTAGAACTTTCTGAAGGCTGACCTGATGCCACAAACAGAATAATATTTCAGACCACGAGGCAGACTCATGCAGGTTGATTTAAAATATTACATAAAATTACCTCCAGTTTGCATACAATTCATGTTTAGTCTTGAGTCCTGTCCCCAGGATAACTTGTGGCACAGACACAAATATTTCCAAATCTGAAATTGGGACACTTTTGGCCCCAAGCATTTTGTTTACAGGGTAGAACCTTAAACTAGCTCCAGATTCCATGATTGGTGGCGTTTAAACTTAGATAATATGGAGGAAAGATTTAGAGATAAACACACATGCACACACGCACACACACACAGTTTCTATGACCAGCTGATCGCATTCACTAGCTATTTAATGAGTGAGACTCACTATTAAACAGCAAAGGTAATGGCCGATGCTGACTGAGTGTCCTGCCTGGCACTGAGCTAAATCCTTTGTACATGAAATAATACACAGCAATTGTTAAAACAGCAGTCTGGAATGGGTGGAGGGACTCACAATCCTTATCACAGGGATACTAAGGAGATTTTATCCTCAGAGTAACTGGAGCCATTGACGATTTTAGGTCCACGCTGGTCACAAGATTTGACACAAGAGATCCAGTGTCAATGCTCCCTGGAAGGCCCTAGCCAACCTCTTCTGCCTATTGGCTCCATGTTTACTGCACAAGGACAGTCACAATTATAACCCTATTGTAGGGTCAGGGTAGGGAGGGGGTTGAGGATAAACGTGGAATTGTAGCCTCAGAGGTGACAGTCTCCTGGTGATGTCATCCTAGAGATGTTGGCATGCCCTGGAGGTGGGGAGCTGGGATGTGTGGACTTTGTTTCCCAGGCTCATCCCTCCCAACCGCACCCTATTCTCAAAGCTCCCCACTCACACAGCGGTGAGATTGGATCCAGAGACAGACCTGGGCTGCATTTTCAGAAACTGAAACCTGGCCAGGTGGAACCTGCCTTCCCTGTGTGCTAGTCACATGACTCGGGGGCATCTGGCAGACCTCTGACTCAGGGATATCAAGTAGATCCTTTGATCTGTATCTCCAAGTTATCTCTCTTACCCTGGGTAGACCCTCTAAGTTGAACCCCCAAGTAGACCTTCTAACCTGCACCCCTAGGACCAGACTGTGGACTCCCTGAGGCCTCTTCGGTCATTTGTACACTGTGATACCCACATCAGCATGGGACTTCAGTCCTTTGTGTCTTGTCACTGTCCAGTCCCCAGTACTATAAAGCAACACTGGTACACAGTAAGTGCTTATCGTATGTATTCTGCATGAGGAGAGAGATTCCCAATCCATGTATCCTCTAACCTCTGTATGACTACCTTGTTATACATACACATCTACATATCACAACACACACACACACACACAGAGAGAGAGAGAGAGAGAGAGAGAGAGATGGGAAGGGAGAGAGAGAATTTTTAAGGGAGAAAGAAAATTTTTAGGTGGGGCTTGAATTGGTCTGGGGAGTTCATTTAGCCTACAGAAATTGGTATATAAAATTAAATAAACCAAAGGGATGAATCTACCCTGTATCTCCATCTTCCTGGCCTCCTGTGGGATCTCCCATTGGCTCTTCCCTCTCTGTCCACTCCCCTCTCCTGCTTCTTCCACCTTCAAGTGCTTGAATTCTGAAGCAATCTCCCCACGATGGAAACCTTGTACCCTGCACATCTTCCTCAGAGCCCTGGAGCAGACCGCTCCACTCTCAATACCCACAGTAAATACCCAGTTTTCACCAGCCAGCTACAGACTCCCAATCAGCTCCAGGTCCCAGGGTATGCCTGGCTTGCCCTTCTGGTCTACCTTTTTAGTGCTCCTTTTAAGGATGCTGAGAGTTAGAGTCTCCAGGCTGGGAACAATTGATCCTTTTCTTTCCTGTGGTGATCTCTTTAATCACTCTGAGTTGCCCTGGGCATCCCTCCTTCTTTGCCCAGCTGAGGCGGACTTGCTCTGTTAAATTCAGTCACTCCAATTGATCCGGCAGGTATTTCTGGATGCAGCAGTCAGATCCCAGGTCCTCAAAGAGACAGAGACCATTATGACCCATCTCGATGCCTACAGCATTCATTCTGAGCCCTGCTGAGGCGAAGAAGGCGTCCAGTGTTCCTTCTAGAACTGCATCTTGTCCTGAAGGAGAAAGTCTGGGTGAGGAGACTCACTCACATGTCTCTTCCTGTACTCACAGCTTGTGTAAATTAGTTGGATTTACTGTCTCCTAGTATCTTCCTCTGTGGAAGGAGTGAAGACACACACACACAGGCAAAGATACTGTCATGTGCACATGTGCATGATGCACACACACATGCACACACTTTTATGTGCAAATGCTCACACATGTGTGAAAAAAAAACTCTGCCCAGAGAATGTATTTATGAAATTTGATCCCTTTGTAGCAAACTTTAAGTAAAAATGTTTGGACTGAAGATGTGCCGAACATGGCAGGGAAAGAAACAGAATTCAGGGATTGTGTTTCTATCAACCAACTGGGCAGTAGGATGCACATCCTCTAACTTGGTTCCCTCCACAGTACCAAGGCCACAATCACAGGGCCTACCGAACTTGTTGGTGGTGGAAGGGGGTTGAATTATCTCAGATATGGCCATACTTGCAAGAATTCCTGGCCCATATATAGTAGCTATCATCATGACCTTTATTAAGCTTCTAGAAGACAGAGTGAAGCTTCTGAGGTTTGTGAAAAAAAAACCTGGGAGGAAAGAATATGGTACATGTTAAGCATTTATATTCTTGATAACTGTTCTATACGTCAAGAGTTGTTGGATTTAGAAAGGTACACCCCAGTCAATTGTGGGAGATAGATAAGAATGGGCTACATTTGCAGGTAAATGTGTTGGAAGTTCTGAGAGGAGACAAGAAGCTAATGCTTGAGACAGATGGAGAGAGCCGATTGGCAGAAAGTCCTTTGGCTCATTTTGACTGAGTCAGACACCAGAGCAGAGGAAAATGTATTCTTGAATCTGGACCTCTCCATTGGTGATAATAAATGATACAAGTAATTAAGGAGAAATTGAACACTTTGCTCTTAGCTCATCTTCAGTAGATAGACTCTTTCCATTGGTCAATATTTACCTCCCGGAGTGAGTGATGGGGGGTCAATACCTACTTCCTGTTGTTAGCCCATCTCTTTTTCTGTACACTACACGTAAGCGGCCTATACACACGGGTACTGGTGCACTAATAGCTATATCAATAGAAAATCAACAGTAATCATTTATTTTTAATGGTCATCACTGTGAAATACCAAACAGAGCAATATCATCCAAGACGGAGAGGAACACTTAGTGTGACAGATGTCTGCGGGTAATTGATTCAGGTTAACAACTTCCCGTCTTAATGGTGCTAATTGCGTTAATCAACGGGCTGATTTCATCAGAGGCTTTCAAAAGCACCTTCTTGGGCTGATGACTTAGCTCCCAGGTGAAACACCCAGGCTGTGTTCATAACCACCAGCAGGACTGGTTCAGTGGTGGCTTGCAGCCCAGCCAGTCAACCCCCTAGTCAGTCCTTGTTTCCACTGGAGTTCAGGGGTCTGGTCAAGAACAAAGCTAGCAGTGGTGGTAGAAGTGTTTGGAGATGTCCAGAACCGTTCTCCCTATCATACAGACCCCTCCCCAGCTTCCCTTTCTTGTACTCATGACACTTGACTTTGTAATGCTAGGCAAAGGCTCTGTGTCAACCTGATAAGTGCATCTTTGGAAATTAATGTCTTGAGCAGAAAGACCTAGAAATAAGGGGGAAATCAGGTTTAGAAGGAATTGCTTTCAGGGAGAGTGACCTGCAAGCCTTTCAACCTAGAAGATATCTTTCTTAGTCTCCAGGCAGTTTCTGACTCTAGAGTGTCTCCTCGGTCTCCTTGGCTCTTCATATACTGCCAGCAGGTCTCCTTTGGTTTCGGTAGCTTGTACCACAGTTCTGCCTGGTTTCGTGTCTTTACCACACATGCCAATTCCACTAGGCTGATGACAGCTACTCGGAGCACTGTTTGAGGACTCAGACAAAGAGTGACTAATATTCAAGCAGCAACATCTGCACCTGGTCTGAATGGCCTTACGATGTGGTTAGGGTTGCGCGTGACTAACAGGATCTTAAAAACCTAGACTGCAGGTCTAATGAGCCTAATGGGTTGGACTCAGAGGCCACACCTTTTCTATTTCTTTGCTGTTGGGTCATGGACCCATCGCTCAACTATCTAACTGTGCCTCAGTTTCCTCAGCTGTGTGGTACATGTTTTGAGAATACAGTAAGTCAATAATAGGTCAAGAGTTAAAGCTATGTGTGGCTAAATGATAATAACCTCTCTGCTGTTTTGACTGCTGGGTCATTGTTCTGCTCGGGGCACAGATACTGTGGACCCCAGCAATGCTTGAACGCTCGACACACTTATGTATACACATCTGATTAAAGGCAGTGGTCAGTGGGCATGGCTGTTATGTTCTCTGCCTGTTGCCTGAAGTTTTCTTTCTCCCAGACACCATGTGCAAGTTGAGATCAATTCTCCTGTTTCAGGTTTTTGCATCAGGTAACCAAGTTTGCTTTGATCAAACTCCTCTTGCTGCTTCTCACCACTGTGATTAAACCAGTGTATCTCTGTCTTATTTATTTTTAATTGTTTGTGTGTGTGTGTATATATATATATATACATATATATGTGGGGGGGTATATATGTATATATATGTGTGTGTGTGTGCATGTGTGAATGTGTATATGTGTTTATGTGCATGGTGCATATATGTGTACATGTGTGTGCATGTGGATGTGGATGTGTGCATGTATGTGTGCATTTGTGTGCATGTGCATGTGTGTGTGCATGTATGTGTGCCTGTATGTGGTACACATATATGTATGCGTGTATGTGTGTATGTGTGTGCCTGTGTGTCTGTAGGGAGTATGTGTATGTGTAGTACAGATATATGTGTGTGTGTGGTACATATATGTATGTGCATGTGTGCCTATGCATGGTGCACATATATGTATGTATGTGCCTGTGTATGTGTGCTTGTGTGTGGTGCACATATATGCATGTTTGTGCCTGTGTATATGTAGGGTGTGTGTGTGTGTGAATGTGTGTGTGCAGGAAAGTGTGCCTTGGAGCTCATGTGATATGGAAGCCAGAAGACAACTAATAGGAGTCAGTTCTCTCCTTCCCTGTGGAGCCTGGATTGAATTGAACTAGGTCATCAGGGACAGTGGCTGGCACCTTCAACTATGGAACCATCTCTCTGATCCAAAGCCAGTGTTTCTGTTTAGCATTTGCTGTGTGGACTTGCTTAGTTCTGTCCCCTGAGCACATCCATTTCTAGCCTGCCCCCTTGACCCTTTGCCAATATGAGCTGTCCATACTGCTTTGGACTTACTTGTCTTTTCTAGAACTAGACAGTGAGTGATTTTTAAAACTCACTCCCCGAAAATTCAATTGCTGAAGTATGTTTTTGTGTGCATGTGTGCATATGTGTAGACTCATGTGGTCTGGGAAAACCTGAGTGGGAAAGCCTGAGAATGATGTTAGGCCCACTCTCTTCAGCCTCACTCACTGAGGCAGGGTCTCCTAATCGAAACCAGAGCTCCCCAGGAGCCAGTATGGCTAGCTTAGCAAGAGCTGGGGTTGGGGGGAGGGTGCAAGCCCTGCATCCACCTTCTGAGGTGTATGCATGTGCCTGTGTATATGTATATGTGTGTGGTGCACATATGTGTAAATATTTGTACATGTGTGTACACATGGATGTGTGTGCACATAGATGTGTGCATGTGTGAGTATGTATGTGTGCCTGTGTGTGATGCACATATATGTATGTGTGTATATGTGTGCCTGTGTTTAAGTAGGATATGTGGGCTCTGGGGACCCTGACTCTGGTCATCATACTTGCACAACAGATCTATCTTTCCAACCCCTAACTTCCCCAATTCTTAGTAGGAAGATTATTTTAAAAGTTTTCATTCTGATCCAGGAAATCTATTTATCTATCTATCTGTCTGTCTGTCTGTCTGTCTGTCTACCTACCTACCTATCCATCCATCTATCTCTATCTATCTATCTATCTATCTATCTATCTATCTATCTATCTATCTATCTATCTATCCATCTATCTATCTATATTTATTAATCTATAATTTATCTAAATGCTTCTCTCATCTATTACCTATCTGTAATATTTATTGATGTATCTTGTATCTATTTGCTATAAATCATTTACCTATGCACCTACCATCTAGTGATAATATTTATTTATCTCTCACTTACCTGTCTATCATCTCTTGATCATCAATTAATTAATTTAATTGATGAATCCTCCTTTCATCATAAGAATGCCTCATTATCCTCTCGTCCTGTATGCAAAGCCCTGTGATGGACACTTTTCCCAGATAAAGCATCTCCTTCCTTCACTGCACATGTGGGGAAACTAAGGCAGAGAGCTCTGTGGTGGCTTCTTCCCAGCCCATAGCAGACAGAGCTATGGTCAACAGCCGGGAGGTGCCTGCATCCAGTGACACCCTGTTCCACATATTAGTTCCAGGCACTGGACAAAGGCTTCCTAGCATCCAGTTATGCAATTTATTCATGACTCCCCTGGGGCAAGTGCTGTTTTACTCCCGTTTTACAGATACAAGAAAGAAAAACTGAGGACAGAACACTAGCTGTGGGGCTGGTGGTGGGGGATGGGGAAACATCAGCTAACAGCTACAGAGATATAGTCAGGAACCAGGCAGGTCATATGGTTAACAGTATCATGTGATGTGTCTAGCAAAGGAGATCTGAGTGCTCTCCTCACACAAGAAAAATAAAATAAAATGTTTTGGTTAAACTAAACATTCCCAATTGATCATCCAATGTGACCTGTCTACAGATAGCATGTGTCACCTCATTGAGATAATTACCGTGCGTCCATCAACACTAGCTTGGAAAAACACAAGTATTTTGAGGAAAAACACAATATTTTGAGGCTTGGGAGAGGGACCTGGGAGAGGTACCTCAAACCGAGACAGGGTGTTAAATGAAAAGGGTTTATCTGGAGTAAGGGATCTTTTAGCTCCAGGCAAGAGTGAGTGCATCCTTGCTTGGGGTTTAGCCCATTGAGGGCACTGTGAGCAGTGCAGGACATGCTCTAGCAATGAGACCACCCACTACCAGCTGAGTTTGTGTGTCCTAGCTTAGAGCCCATGTGCTGAGAGCTACACACATGACCACTGACACTCGATTGCAATGACTGTAGAGAGGTGGGCATGGGACTCACTTTAGTTTCTGCTGCACTGGGTGATGCGTATTCTTGCTCTGCACCTGCTACCTACATCAGCTTCAAACACCGAGCCTTCGCTGGTTGGCACAATTGGGGAGAAATTCTGTGGCCTCTCTTTGTCCTCTGCCTTACCTTTCCCAGAATGCAGCCTAGGCCACGGGTCTATTCTCTATCAGCTCAGCAGTCCATGAAGCCTCTGCTCCTTGGAGAGACATTTCAAAGAGACTGCATGATTATGCTTGCTTCTGTTTCTTTAAAGATGTTTTCAAACCAATTTGGCGGCACCTGTCCGAGACACCAGTTCCAGCTGCCATCTGAGTCACTGGTGACTTAGCCTGTCCCCTCCTGCTGAAGCCTGTGTGCTGCTGCTATTACGGAGAATATTGATCTTTAAAGGTGAGCCCATGACCCAACATATTTAACAGATAGCGAGCGGCCTGTGCTTAAATATTTACTCTGTATGATCCAAACTCTTGGCTCTTCCTTGTCTCTGACATTGGACAAATGGCTGTCCTTAGAACTCCCATCTCCACAGCTTCCCAGAAGGGAAAACTCAAAGATCACCACAGGATGTGGTAAGCTTGGGGGATGAGTAAGTTTGGGGAAGTGACCTTCATGTGTAACTGACATTTCTTAGGGGAGGCTGTGTATCCCATTTCATTGATTTACTCATTGCTGGGCCCTTCACTCATTCATTCATTCATTCATTCATTCATTCACTCACCAATTCATTCATTCATTATTTCATTCATTCACTATTCCATTTATTCATTCACTCACCCATTCATTCATTCATTCACTCATTCATTCATTTATTCACGATTTCATTCATTCACTATTTCATTCATCCTTTCACTCACTCATTCATTAATTCACTCACTCATTAATTTATTAATTAATTCAATATCAACGTCATCGCTCATCCATAACTGAAAGTCCAAGATGGGTTTCTGGAAACTTTAGGGGTTGCAGGCTTTCACAAGAATCTGATGAAAAGCAGCCTCCTACCTGACACTCTGGGGATGGAACACAGGACCTTGGTTGAAAATTCATCTATGGTTCTGAGTACTTTATTTCTTTCATTTTGATTTCTTTTTTGATTTTTGATCTTAAGAATCAAACCATTTTCAGGTGAAGAATGCATCTAAGTTTAAATTGTTTTTAAAATTAGTTTCAATATCTCAGAAATCAGACTCTTCTTCCCCTTTCCTCCTCCCCTCCTTCTCCTCTTCCTCCCACTCCTCCTCCACTCCTCCTTCCTTCCTCCTCCTCCCCTCCTCCCCTCCTCCTCCTCTCCCTCTCTCTGTTCCTAGCTGTCTCTTCCTTTCTTCCCTAGGCCTTTGTTTTTTAAGACAAGGTATGCCAGTGTAGCTCAGGCTAGCTCAAAACTCATCATTTTCTTGAAATTACAGGTGTTGGCCATCATGCTCCACTGAAAGCTGGACTATTCAGATGTATGTAGGTGGGTATTCATGTATGTGTAGTGCATATTCACACACACGTACACATACATGTTCAACCTCAGCTGCCCTCCCTCAAGACCCTTCCCCCGCTTTTGAGACAGTGTCTCTCACTGGCTTAGAAGTCAAAAATCCAGCTAAAATGGCTGGCCAGTGTCTCCGAGGGATCCTCCTGTCTGCTCTCCCCAGTGCTGGGATTATACTAATTTGGGGCTTTTTGGATGAGTTCTGGAATCCTGACTCAGGCCTTTGTAACTCACTTTCCTGCTTAGCCCTCTGTCCAGTCTCCAATGCTGGACTCTTGATAAAATCAGGCTCACCTTTTCCACATTCCTTGAGGGTTTTTTGCCCACCACACACAAACAGCACTTGGCAAAGCCCTTTGGTGTAGGCTATCACATGACATCTGTCAGTATAGAGACACGAGGCATGGAGAATCCAATGTCGACGTATGTGAGAGCTATCCTTGGAATGTAGACATCAGCATAGCAAGTTCATCATACATGGCGAATTCCCCCATCAGAAAAATCATTAGCATTTTTTGTCTATCTTCTGATTCCATATTGAAGGATTAGAGAGCCATTGCCTGTATAGAAAAAGAAATTCCCTGTGGGGTTTATTTAAAACCATAATTTCATGCCTTGTACATTAATTTAAAAGTAAAAATTAGTTATTTAAGAACAACCCACTTGAGCAAGGTATGGTGGCAAACCCCTGTAATTTTGGGACTCTGGGAGATGATACAGGAGGATTGCCTCAAGTTGAGACTTCCCTACACAGTTTGTCACAGTGTCCTATGATAGAATTTCCTGTAGACCTCCCACCACAATAGGGATTGGAAAAGGCCTGGAATGTTCTGCTCAAGTCTGTTCTCTCCCAGGTTTCATGATCTGCTAGCCCTGCAAAGGCAGGGCTGTGAGGAAGGAAAGTGCTCACTATACAGGAGTGAGGACCTGGGTTCAGATCTCCAGCTCTCACTAAAAGCTGGATATGGTGGTTCACACCTGTAACCTCAGCTTTGGAAGGAAGGTGAACACAGAGGGATCCCTGGCGTTCACTAGCCAGTCAGTCTAGGGGAACCAGTGAACTTCCAATTCAGTGAGAGACTGAGATGAGGAGGAAAAAGAGAAGGAGGAGGAGTAGGAGGAGGAGGAGGAGGAAGAGGGAGATGGGGAGGAGGGGGAGGAAGAGAGGGAGCAGAAAGAGGAGGAAGAAGAGGAGGAGGAGGAAGAGGAAGAAGAGGAAAAAGAAGAGAAGGAAGAGGAGGAAGAGGAGCAGAAAGAAGAGGAAGAAGAGGAGGAAGAAGGAAGAGGAGGATGAATAGGAAGAAGAAGAGAAGGAATTAGAGGAAGAAGAGGAGCAGAAAGAAGAGGAGGAAGAAGAGGAGAAAGAGGAGGAGAAAGAGGAAGAAGAGGAAGAGGAAGAAAAAGATGGGCAGTGTCTGAGGGGAGTATGATGGTGATGTGGCGGAAACCCTTCACCTGTTAGTAGGCACCTGGTGGAGTTCTTGCTGTGTGGGCAGATAACATCAGTTGGCTCTCACTGTGCAACAGTTGCCTCTGCTGACTGCCTACCGCCCTTTATCTCTGGACAGGAATTCATTTATGGTGCTGTGAAATGCCGGCCTTATCGAGGGATGTGATGGGTTAATAATGTCCGCATGCTTCACCCTTCTTACCTTTGGTCCTGATGCTGATGTTTACAGTACAGGTTTGAACTTGAGGGAGGGGGCAGGGGCGGAAGAAGATAATTAAAAGGCTCCTACTTGCCTGCTCACCTGTTTGGAGCAGGTAAGACCTGCCCAGGTGTGGGCAGGGGCCTTTCACCCACAGCCCTATCTCCCCAGGGAGATAAATTCACAGTTAATAAATAGAAGGAGTTCAGGGAAGGCTATGAGCCAGCACTGAACTGCTGGCCCAGCCCAGTGGATCAAAGAAAACTGACTGACTCTCTCAGCTGGATAGAGCAGGGGTCAGAGAAGCATTCCTGTCTAGTGGGGAGAGAAGTCTCTGAGTCCTCATTTATCTGTAGTAATGGGTCCTTGAGAGATGTTTTCCTCTCTGTAAACCTCAACCTGCTGAGGCATAGGCTTTCATCTCCTTTGTCCTAGGGCTCCTGAGAGGATAAATAGTTGATGAAGAAGCAGTCAGTTCAATCAGTTCATGCCTGGTGCAGAGCAGGGGCTTAAGAGGTGCAAATGCAAGGGCTGGAGAGATGGTCAAGAGCACTGACTGCTCTTTCAGAGGTTCTGAGTTCAATTCCCAGCAATCTCATGGTGGCTCACAACCATCTGTAATGGGATCCAATGCCCTCTTCTGGTGTGTCTGAAGACAGCTACAGTATACTTACATAAAATAAATATACATCTTTAAAAAAAAAAGTGCAAATGCCCATCCCACTTCATTTTATTGCAAAAGTAAAACAAAGTAAAAATATTTATCTATTCTCTCTCTCTCTCTCTCTCTCTCTCTCTCTCTCTCTCTCTCTCTCTCTCTCTCTGTGTGTGTGTGTGTGTGTGTGTGTGTGTACCAGAGGATAACTTTAGGGAATCATTTCTCTTCTTCCACCATGTGGGTACCTGGGCTTGAACTCAGGATGTCAGGCTTGGTGGCAGTTGCCTTTAATGGTTGAGCCAACTCTACCACCCTCCCCCTTTGTTTTCTGAAAGTGACTTTGGAAGCAGAGTGGTGTGGAGTACTGACCCATACAGCAGGTGTAAGAAACAGGCTTGCACACGCTGGGCTTGGGGCTCAGTCAGCACAGAGGACTGGAAGGGAAGCCCATGTAAGAGGCAAATGCTGTCCTTGCTGGCTAGGGTCTGAAGAGGAGAGAGAGAGACTGGCTGTGTTTGGGGCACTCCCCACCATGAGCACTTGCTGGTAGTTGCTTCACTCCAGATGCTTGGGCAGGATACCACGGTGATTGGGCTCCTTGGTGTTTACTTTATGGCCAGCCAGGGAGCAGATTGTGCGACAGCTAATATGCCTAACAGAGACTCTTCCTGACTGGCCCACTTTCTCCCGCCAGGTCTCTCCTCAATAAGCTGCCACAAATTCCCCAAAGGGTATCACGGCTGATGACCAAAAGCTCAAAACAATTCAATATACTGACACTTCAGATGTCAGAAAGGATTTGCTGGAACCCCACCTCCAAACCCCTGTGTGTTCAGTCACCCATCATCGGAAGGCTGTTGTGGAATTTAACTGATCCTGTGGGCTCCTCCTTCTATAATCCAAAGTGTGTGGTTCATGGACCCACTCCACTGACTTCAACCAGCTGGACCGTCTTGGGCCCCACCCACAGCTACAGAAACAGCTCCACCTTGACAAGGGCAAGCAAGGTGTAGACCATTTCCTTACTTGTCAGCTGATAAAAGCCATACATCTCCCTTTGGCTGTTAGAAACTGCCATGTTTCCCCATGTCATTTCATAGGTACAAGCTCTGTTTTCTCATCCTGTCTCTGACCAGGATCAGTTAGTTTCCCCTAACAAGGACTGAGGGAAAAACACAGCCTATCTAGGAAGGCAGAATCATGTCCCCTACAAAGTCCCCCTCTCTGTGTAGGTTACCACATCTGTAGTTCCGGGGGCCCTAGGGGTGAGAAAGTGGATATTTGAGGGGTCATTATTCTGCCTATTAAACGTCTTGGTTGTTTACACCTTCCTAGATAAAGAGACTGGGTGTTCTTGGAGTTGGGGATCTTCTGTCTATATCACGACTGCTCAGCTCTCCCAAGGCCTTCTCTATGTCTCTCCATACTTCCCAGAGATTTCTTTTTCCTTCCTAGGCCACCATTCTTGGAGATTTAGATTCCTAGGCACCTCAGGCTGGTAAAACATTCAATTTTTTTGGGGGGGGGGGTTTCAAGACAGAGTTTCTCTGTGTAGCTCTGGCTGTCCTGGAACTCACTCTGTAGGCCAGGCTGGCCTTGAACTCAGAAATCCACCTGCCTCTGCCTCTCAAGTGCTGGGATTAAAGCCGTGTGCCACCACTGCCCGGCAAAACATTCAATTTTTAAAATTATCCTTTTTTTCTATTAGGATAGAGATACTCAACTCTTAAGGTATTAGTATAAGTCACTCCTTTTTGAATATGACAGCACTGCTGTAGATATGTTGTATTTGTTTTCTTCTGTTCATCTGTGTGACTCTCATATTATCTACAGAGACATTTATATATGCCCAACTGGGTCACTGAACCAGTCCAAGGTCATGAAATGTTCAAGAAGAAACGAGAAATCAAGCCATTCTATTGATCACATGAGGACATGGTTCCTTTCATCCCAAGCTCACAAAGTGGACCTAAGGAGAAAAGGGGAGTTTCAGCCAAGCTCAGAGTCTCCGTTGCGGAGAAGGGACCAACACTATCTCACCACAGCCTATCCTGGTGGGGATCATTTCCTCCTGGAATCCAGTGAGGGTGAGTGACAGACGTGGTTTCAAGAAAGGGCCCACAACTAGGTAAGGTGCTGAGTGAGACGCAGCTCTCAGTGCCTAACATTTCTGAGGTTGTAGAGCTTTCTTTATTACTAAGGTGGCCCTGCTGGGTGGAGTTTGCCCTGTGCCAGGTGGGATGCTCTTATCACTCCGGGATCACCTCTTCTCACCTTTCTGCGAGCTGCCTGGCTCTTGAGGGCTGTGTCAAGGAGGGTGTGTTGTCTGTATGCATGGCCCTGCTCCTCCACTCAATGGTACTATCATGTCTGATTAGTATTAATTATTGATTTATATAGCACCTTTTACAAGCCTCCAAGTATTGGGCACAATCGGTCCCTGTGTGGACACACGCGTCACTTCACCCTTGTTGCCCCACCTGGGAGGAACACAGGAACAGTGGCGCCAGTCACCTCCATGGCGCCACTGATGTGACACGGAGACAATTTGATGCGGGAAGTAGGGCAGTTCCTTATCTCCCCTGGCGGGGGTGGAGGCCACACTAGGTTTATTAATAAGTCAGAGGGTTCAACCACAGAGAAGCATACTCCAGGAAGCGGGGTGTGGTAGCGCCCTCGTTATAGAGATGAGAAGAAACAGAGGGGCCGGTGGGAAAAAATAATCCTGATGGCAAAGATGGTAGAAGGTTCACACATGTGCATACCATACCTATGTGTCGCCCCTGCTAGGGCAAATTGGGAAGTGGGAGTGGCTATCTGAGCCTCAGGCCACTGGCAGCCATGTTTGAGGGGACTTGTCTACATCTAGTATTTGAAGACAACCTGAGCTAGGATTTACACAGCCCCAGTCAATAATAATCTTTATATTACCTCTCTCTGTATCTCTGTCTGTCTCTGTCTCTGTCTGTCTCTGTTTCTCTCTGTGCATGTGTATACATATAACAGGTACGCATCTGACTCTCTGCATTGCGGGTCCTGGGAATTGAACTCAGGTCCTCAGGCTTGGCAGCACAGTCCTTTACCTCCTGAGCCACCTCACTGGCCCCACAATATATTTGGAGACAGAATCTCTCACTGGCCTGGAATATACTCATTTGCTAAGCTGGCTGGCTTGCCCCCAGGGATCCTCCTGTCTCCACTTCCTGGTGCTAAAATCACAGGCATGTACACACTACATCTGACTCGTCATGTGCTCTGGAGATTGAACTGGGATCTTTCATTTAGAGATCATTTTCTAAGTGATCTTGGGGGAAAAAAAACAAATCACAGATTCTCCGTTCAACTCAGTTTTCTAATTTCCATTTGTGCCTACTCTGCAGGAGTGGAGCAACGGCTGACATGTGGTACTTGCTCCATCAGGACACGCTGTCTATTATTTTATCGCCAGCAGCAACATTTCTGTCTCCACCAGCATCACTACCATCATTGGCATCTTTATCATCACCTTCCTTACCATCTCCATCACCAGTGTCACTGGCATCTTCACCATCACCATCATCACCAGTATCACCATCATCCCCATCACCCTTGTCTTTCAGCATCTTTATCTGCTAGCAAGTCTCTTCAGAGAAATGTTCTTTCTACTACAGAAGCGTCTTCCCAGAAAGGAGATCTGAAACATAGAGAAAGCGTCTCCTGGGCGTCTGAAGCCCCCTCGTCTTCTGCTTCCTGGGAGGTCAGGGGGAAACCTAGACTAACCTAGGAGTAAAGATCAATCTTAGAAATGAGTCAGAGTTGTTTGGAAGCAAAAGCACTCAGACACCAGGCCACGTGACAGTCCCAGGAAAGCCAGGTCATGAGGTGACTGAGATGATGTGGACCTAGGACTTTGGCAGTGGCATCCATGCTGGAGTTGTCTAAATTCAACCCACCCAATGCCAGTGGGGTGGTCCAGATTCTAGGAACAAAGCCCTACAGGAGCATGTAAATGAGGAGGCGTGGCTACAGCAGGCTCCTCTCACAGAGAGTCTGAGAACCCACCACTGGGAGCCTGGGTGTCCCTGGGTGGGTGCTGGCTGTTTGAGGAAGCTCCCACATGAGCACATATGGGCACATCACATGTGTACATGTGAAAACCCAGAGGTTGTACGGGCATTCTTTTTTGTCAAGAACTGTCCCTGCACCAAGTCTCAGTCCTAGGAAGCATCAGGACCTGGTGACTCACTTGGGACAGCTGGTTGCCCTCAATCTATCTTTTAGAGAAAACAGGTTTTAAATAGTCCAACTTCAAAGTGTTCAAAAGAAAACCATTAATTGTCAACATAAAAATACAAGAGAGCAAGTCAGTTCTATCAGCAAAGCTCAAACCTTCATTGGAAAACAAACAAACAAATGAAAAACGTCACAAAGTCTTTTCATCTAACTGTTGCTACTTCAACATAGTGCTTTTAAGATGTATTTCTATTTCATGTGTGAGTGCTTGCCTGCATCTATGTGTGCCTTGTGGGCACAGTGCCCACAGAGGCCAGAAGAGGGCACTGGATCTCCTGGAAATAGTTGTGAGCCTTCAAGTGGATGCTGGGAACTTAACCCATGTCCTCTAGAAGAGCAGCCAGTGCCCTGAACTGTGGAATCATCTCTCCAGCCACAATAGTGCTTTAAATTAATACTCTTCCAGTCTTTTGCCACTCACTAGATGTCTTAGTCAGGATTTCTATTCCTGCACAAAACAACGAACAAGAAGCAAGTTTGTGAGGAAAGGGTTTGTTCAGCTTACACTTCCACATTGCTGTTCATCACCAAAGGAAGTCAGAACGGGAACTCATACAGGGTAGGAACTTGGAGGCAGAAGCTGATGCAGAGGCTGTGGAGGACTGCTGCTTATTGGCTTGCTTCTCCTGGCTTGTTCAGCTTGCTTTGTTATAGATGCAGGAATGGTACTACCCACAATGGGCTGGGCCCTCCCCACTTGATCACTAATTGAGAAAATGCCTTACAGTTGGATCTCATGGAGGTATTTCCTCAAGGGAGGCTCCTTTCTCTGTGATAGCCCCAGCTTGTGTGGAGTTGACACACAAGACCAGCCAGTACACTAGAATAATGTCAATAGTGCTCCATCCCCCTTGGCAATGTCCTGCATACGAGGCTCCTTCTTCAGCTCTTCAAACTGCAATATGTTGTTGAGATTTCATGATGATTCCCACAAGGTAGGGAGTGTGGAGACTGAGGCTGGGGAAACTCTGGTTACTTGTGGATAGCTTGCACACAGGTGACCTGCAAGTAGACCCCTGACAGAGAGCACAGCACATGCCACACTGGGTTGCTCCCTCTGCTGACTGAGTTGAGAACACTTTGGGGGCAGGGCCTCTTCATCTCACAAGTCCTGTTTTCCTGTATGGCTTCCTGAGGGCAAGTCATAGCAACACAGAGGACCCAGCTTCAGGCTGGAAACATAGTAGGGGCTCAATTAATATGTGCGCATGAGTCGAGGGCCAGTGAGCGTCTCTGAAGGTAAAAGTGCTTGCTGCCAAGGGTGGCCATCTGAGTTTGATTCTCCAGGACCAACATGGTGGAATGAGAGAATTGATTCCCTCCCCTGACCCCTAGTGACCCCTGACATGTATGCTGTCACTAGAAATCATGCATGCACACACATAAATGTAATAAGAAAAATTAAAATCTCGTTAAGTTGTATCAAAATGGAAACCTATATTCTCTTGACACATCACAGAACTATTTTTGCAGAGGCTAGTCTAGCCAACTGATCCTCCCCTTTCTCTGCCCCCAGAATAAGAGATGATTTCAATGTGTCAGTCTCCCACTGGGTTCAAACTTATTATACATCCAGCAGCCTCCTTTTTCTGAGAAGTGGGTGATGCAAGAGCTGCAGTGGACACCTGAAGCTGTGGGCAGGAGGAACGTGCAGGGCTGAGAAAGCTGTTGCAATAACCAAAGAAGATACACATGTAGGATGATAGTGTATGCATCAAGGACATTCTGTACAAATGCGAGAGATTTGGGGCGGGGTTTTGGCCCCAGATATACACAGTTGCTTCATGACACAATGAGTTTCTTATCCAGTGTTTTTTGGATAGCAATGAACCACACATTAGCAAGTCCATGAGAAGCAAAGTTATGAATAAGCAGATAACTACAGAGCACATGTGTATAAGCACATATAAAACATACAGAGCACAGCATGTACATACATGTATACATTATGATAAGGATAAGCCCATATACTAGTATAGTGCATGGATGTTGGGATATATTTAATGGAAATTATGAATGTGTATTGATCTGTCTAATGAGAAATTGTGAAGTACAGATGTTGAAGATATCTTGCCAATAGATTTAGAAAGATGTGGCTCTTATCTGAGTCGGGTGGTTCAGGAGAAGAGAGAGGGTCCTGGTTCAGGGTGCCTGCTTTATAGACACCACCTTCTCCTGAAGTTATTAGTGACTGGCAAGATGCAGCATATGGGCAGGAGCATTTGGACCACGGAGTATCTGTAGGTGAGGAAACCCTGAAGTGACTTCAGCTAACACAGTCCTTTATGATGGCATGCCACTCTTCCGACATGCTAGGTGTAATTAAGCCAATTACATCTTACCGCAAGGCTACTAACGAGCCTAGTACAATTTAATCCCCCATTTAGAGATAAGAGAATGAAGGTACAAGAGGTTATGTAACTTGCCCAAGGTCCTGGATCTTGGAAGCCACTGTTTGGCTGGAGTCCATGCCTGACCCCTGCAGGGCCTTTCCCACAGCCTGTGAAGAAAGGCCTAGAAATGCTCTGTGCCACCATGTTGCTGATTGGTCTGGGGAAGGTGGTGAGTGCCTGTCATCCCACTTCATCCTGTCAGTGCTTGAACAGTGAGACAGGAGGATTGTGAATTTTGGTCAACCTGGGCTTTCAGAAACACCCTGTCCCCAAATAAGAACGAGAAAAATCTTGCTAGTTGGATTTATTGGCAAGAGGCTGATAGTCCCCAAGACAATAACTCCTTTCTCAAATGACATATTGGTTGCTTCCACTGAAGTGCATTCTCTCTGGCTGAGATACTCGTAAACATTTATTTCTTGATACAATGGGAGATGTTTTACACAGCAGTTTTGTTGTTGTTGTTGTTGTTGTTGATCCCTGCTTTGTTTGCTTATTTGTACATTAATTCATTAGCTTTTTGAGACAGGGTCTTAGATAGCCCAGGCTGGCCTTGAACTCACTATTCAGTTGAGGTTTGACTTCAACTCCTGCTTTTCCTTCCTCCACCTCCTAGGTTGGCAGATCTGAGCCCCTGGGCCTTGGATGCAAACCTTATTTGATTTCTCCTAGGGCTTAAACACATACTTGCAAGCTTTCTGCCCAGAGCTACCTACTTCCCAGCCCTGGAATCTGGAGTCTTCATCTTGTAGATGATGATTAGTAAGGCAGATCCAGAAAGCATGGCCCATTCAAGGTCAGCTAGAAATTTCTGACATCTGTGAATAAACACAAGCCTCACCCTACTACCCTCTTGGAGACAGCAGAAAAACGAGGCTCAGTGAATAAGACAGTCCCCAAAGCAGCGCACCTTCTGCCTTGCAGTGTGTGTCTTGACAAGAGGTATTCTTGAGGGAAAGCAGGGTCACCCTGTGCCCTGAAATTCTGAATCTCCCTCCCCTTTCCCTCTATTTTCTGAGCATATAATTTTCAGTCATGACTTAGGGTGTGGCTTCCAGATCCCTCACCTCTCAGTACCACCCTCTTAGCCATTTTTCCTCTTTCTTCAAGGTAGTTCAAGTGACTAATGGAGGTCAGAGGTCAACCTTGGGTGTCATTTCTCAGGTGCTGTCCACCTTGGTTTTTTAAAGCAGGGTCTCCCACTGACCTCCTAAATATGGAGTCCCAAAGATCCCCCTATCTGGGACGACCTCCCCATCTCTGGGACTACTCATGCATGAGGACCAGAGTTGGAGTTACAGAACCCACATAAAAAGCCATTGCTTGAACTATGTCCCAAGCTCCATGTCTCATCTCCCAGACCACATGGCATGTTGTCTAGTTCTACATCGCTCTAACCTCCTTTATCCAAAATGCCTCTAATGTGTGTTGTGTGTGTGTGTGTGTGTGTGTGTGTGTGTGTATCTAACACAGAGCTCTATAAAGCAGTGGTTCTCAACCTTCCTAATGCTGTAACCCTCATGTTATGTGACTCCCCCCGGCCATAAATTATTTTTGTGCTTCTTCATAACTGTAATATTTATACTGTTATGAATCATAATATAAATATCTGATATGCAGGATATTTGATATGCAACCCTTATCAAGGGGTCTACAGGTTGAGAACCATGTCTCTAAAAGTTTTCTTAGACATTCTTTTAAAAAAACAAAAAACAAAAAACTTAATTTATTTTTGTTTCTTGAGCTCCAGTTGGTGTTCTCCCTGCATGTGCATCTATGTGAGGGTGCTGGATTCCCTGGAACTAGAGTTCCAGACAGTTATAAGCTGTGATGTGGGTGCTGGGAACTGAACCTGAATCCTCTGGAAGAACAGCCATTCATCTTAATTGCTGAGCCATCTCTCCAGCCTTGTCAAAAATATTCTTAATCTCAAATATAGCTGGAGACTGCTGCTAACTCTATCCAGTTTGGGGAAATGTAAGGAGAGACTCATAGAGCAGAGGTGTGACTAATTCACATAGTATGTATCGATATTTAAACGCGAACCTAGGCTACCTTCTCACACACCCAGTCCTGACTTCTCTTCTCTCTGGCAAAGGCTTACTGTTTGTTTGTGGAGGGTAGACATGAGGCTGAGGCTTTACAGACCACCTCACTCCACTTGACAGCGCCCAGGTCTCTGCAGATGTTATTCTTTTCTGAACTTGGATAGGTGGCAACATCTGGCCACCCAGTTTGTGGCGCTGAAATAGAGTTTCCTCGTGGGCGTTCCATACAGACTGGGTTAGTACAACTCGAGAAAACAAAAGGCAGAAGGCCAACAAAGCCTGGCAAGGAGGCTTATGGTAAGTTATTCTCAGACAAAAATTAAAAAGTCACACAATAGAGAAACATAGTAAAGAGAAAAGGAAGAGAAATTAAGTCACCCAAGTTTTCATATCACAGCGGGGATCTGATGCTACAATGTTGCATGAGCACCTGAGCAGGTTTGGAGCTGCAGAGTTCTTCACTCAGGGTCGCTGCGACTTTGCATCCCTGGGACCGTCCCGATATATCCAAGACTGGTCTGTGGGTCAGAGAACAGAAGAGTGTTCAGAGGGATGATAAAGACTCCAAAGGGGTCTGAGCCTCCCTCGCTACCCCCACAGTGGGGCCTGCTGGGTGAACTGAGATAGATTGGCCTGGATTGGGTATTGTTTTAGTAACTTCCACATCGCTGTGCCAAAGTACCCTGACACAAACAACTTAAAAAGGGAAAGATGAGTTAGACGGGTTTTGGCTCATGGTTTCTGAGAGTTCAACCCATAGTCTATTGATTTTAGACCCGTGTCGATAGAAGGGGAGGAATCATAACAAGGTTGGTATTGGGCACTAGGCACTAGCTTCAAGGGCTGCTGTTGGTATGTGTTTCAGGTAAGCCCCATCTACTAACGTTTGCAGCACCTTCAAAAATGGTGCTGACCCACAAGGGCCCAGCCCTGAATACGCCACCCTGTAAGGGATATTTCATATTTGAGCCATGGCTTCCCTGCTTAAATGCAGACACACCCAGAAGGAGCAAGAGGGCCTGAGATCAATAAGGCACTTAACAAACCCTGCTTTGAATAGAAGGCAGGGCAGAAGCTGGAGAGGGTCATGCTTTTATGACATCAGTTTTACCTCGTGAGTGCAATCCACTTTATCCCTGAGGTGAACAGATAAGGGGGGTATGAGGGAGAGGGTGTAGGGTGCCCAGGATAAGGGTACAGAGAATGAGGTGTGGCATGTGTCATAAGTATATTTCTCAAAGCATGTGGTTTTTCTCATATTCATCTCTGTGATAGCAGGCTTCTTGGTAGCTAGGCTCTTGATTGGCTATTGAACCTAATGGGCATCATGCATTATAGACTTCTGATTGGTCAATGATAGATTCATTCATCCAATCATTGGTTCATTATAGACATTTGGTTGGAAGGAGGTCTTCATTCTTTCTTTTATTTATTCATTGGCTCATTTATAGCCCTAAGGAGTCTGTGAGCCACATGGACTGAGCTAAGGTTCCTCACTGTAAACTGAACACTGTCAAGGAAAACCAAAACATGATTTCCTCATAACTCAAGGCCTTCATAGGTAATTCTCGACATAGTGACAGAAAACATTTGGGCTATAGATGGATTTCCACATTCCCATTTTTCTTCATGAGTGTGAGAGACATGGGGTCTCCCCGTATAACCCTGGCTGGCCTGGAACTCACTATGTAGATGAGGCTGTTGCCAAACTCACTGAGCTCTGCCTGCTTCTGCTTCTTTCATGCTGGAATTAGGACTGTGAACCCCCATGCTCAGCTTATTTTTTTTTATGACTCTGTATAACTAATTGGAGTTAAAGGTATGACTGGAAGACACCGCAGGACATTAGTCAGGGGCTTTGAGAGAACAGGGGATGTGAGGACAGGTGGAAGAGGACTCTCTTTGGCATATAGAGCAGACAGGTGCCTGGGAAGCATCGTCTTCCCCCAACACCGTCAGAGGGTTTGGGGGCTTCCTGTCTGTTTTACTGCCTCAAGTATTATCACCCCCTCACCCCCAAAACTTTTTCTTTTTTCACCTAGGGCAGGCTAGCTAGTATCATTTCTCCCAGCGTCTCTGGGAGATGGATGAGACTTGTGACCATTATGAGGTAAGACACAGTGGGAATCAGTAACGGCCCCTACTTTGAAGCTGGGTTCTTTGAAGCCTTTCACGCCACCCACCATCCTCTTTGCCCACCCACTTAAATGGAGATTCCCTCCAAGGACAGGAAGGAGGAGACTGGGCTCCTGACGACCTGGGTAGAGGCTTCTATAGGCTGGAGTTGTGATTTGTATCGGACCAAGGCAAACTTAGGTGACAGACTGAAGTTTTGACTGTTTCATTGGTTCCAGCAGCTAAGGCGTTCAACCCACACCCGGCAGGTGTCAAAGACCCTGGAGATACCAGGGAAATGGAGACGTGTTCTCAGTTTCAGGGGATGTACATCTGAGGGTCTCTCCGAGAGATCATCTGAGAATCCAGGGCAAGGGGAATCCTCTCTGTCCCATCTTTGGTAAAATCGCTAAGATGGAATGTGTACAGATAAAGCAAAAGGATTTTATGTTTTGAGACAGTTTCTTGATACACAGCTCAGGCTGACCTTGAATTTGTGACCTTTTTTGCCTCTGCCCTCCCCAACCCTGTGAGTGTTGGGAGAGTTGTATCTTAATGGAATGTGTTAGAGAAAGTCTTAAAACTATGTTAGATGAGGGTACTAAGGGCTTTACCCAATAGAGTTCTCTTGAAGATGAGATAGGGCTCTATTCTTTTTTTTTTCGAAACCCTCATCCCAGGGAGCACTCTAGACAACAGGCTGGTTCTTATGGGCTGCAGGAGGACACTAAGGTGAGAAGGTGTATCAGGGCTGGGGTGGAAGTTGGTATGAGCAAAATCTAGGAGGCCAGAAGGGCGAGAGCTAAGATGAATGACAGGAGGCACAATCCGGAGAAAGTTGGAGCAGGGTCCGGAAGGAGAGGAGGCCGAGGCCAGGAGGGGTGCTGTGAAATTCTGTTCCGGCTCAGGGACTGCAGCTACCAAGGCTGAACCCAGATTGTGCAGCTCGCCACCACGCTGGCGCCTCTTCATATCTCAGTTGCTATTTCCAAGAAGCTCAAAGAGCTTTCCGGAAGTTATCTGAACGCTGGACCCAACAGTCCAGCCTTATCTCTCCATCTCACAGATGGGAGAATAGGACACCACGTGGTTAACCTACTTATCCAAGATCAGAGTGTGAGCCTTGGTCTATGTGTAATCACATTCTAGATTTCTCTGCCGCAGGCTCTCACCGCTGCTATCGCTCTCAGCCAGAACCGCCAACTCGGCGGCAGCGGCGGTCCCTCTTCCTTGGAGACAGTGCAGACTCCTCCCGCAATTCAGTTATTAGCAAGATCTTGATCTTTGATGACAAGAAGTTTGATTTATAGACTCAATATTCTCTTCAGATCTCCTGGACTTTCTATGCTTTGCTTCCGGGCGTTGATTAGACAAAAGTTCGCACAGGGCTTGGCAAGATGGCTCAGCTGGTAAAGATGACGACAGGGGTGGGGGTTGGGGCGGTGGCAAACCTGGGGGCATGAACGTGATCTTGGGACCCACATGATGGAAATAGAGAAGCTGCTATAGGCAGTTGTCCTCTGACCTACACACACAGGTGTCATGTGAACACATAAAAATAAAAATAAAATAAAATAAAATAAAATAAAATAAAATAACAACACCTCACACAAATAGAAAACCTGACTCCACGGTAAATGTTTATCTACCTGGGATCTGGATTCAAACACAGCCTGTTTGTTTTGTTTCGGTTTATTGGCTGGCACGGTTAAACAGGCAGGGGAAAGTTTGCAATGACAGAGAAAGCTGCGCTGTCAAAAATCTCTTCAAATATCTGCAAGTCATGAGAAAGTGTAGTGTTTTTGGTTTTGGTGGTTTTGTTTGTTTTGTTTTGTTTTTGTTTGTTTGTCTGTTTATTTTTTGTTTTTTTGAGACAGGGTTTCTCTGTATTGCCCTGGCTGTCCCAGAACTCACTCTGTAGACCAGGCTGGCCTCGAACTCAGAAATCCGCCTACCTCTGCCTCCCAAGTGCTGGGATTAAAGGTGTGCACCACTGCCTGGTGTGTTTTTGTTTTTAAGTTTTGTTTTTGTTTCTTTGAGTTTAAGAAAAAAAAACCCCTCAGATCTTTAGTTTCCAGATAAAAGGTTACTTTGTTTTAATACAATTAGGTTTGTATCTGTGAAAGTGTGTGTTTTAGGTATGTATATAGTAATGTATGTATGTGTGTGTGTGTATATATATGTGTATGTATGTATATATATATGTATATATGTGTGTGTATGTATGTATATATGTATACATATATGCATGTATATGTATGTATATATGTATTTATGTTCCTGTGTATGTGTGAATGTGTATATATACATGTGTATATATATGTACCTATTGTATAGGCGTGTGTGCCTGTATATGTATGCATGTGTATATGTGCATGTGTATGTATGTGTATATTTGTACATGCATGTATATGTATGTGTGCAGGTATATACGTGTGTGTGTGTGTGTGTGTGTGTGTGTGTGTGTGTGTGTTTAAAGCTTGCTTCCTCTCTAACAAGGTAAAGGAAGACAACAGGAAAATCAGTGATGTGGTGCAGGGAGACTGGCCTGAAATCTCTCACTCTCAGGTCGTGTGATGAACTGTGTGGTCATGAGGCAAATATTGCATGGTCAGAATCCTGAAAAGCCCAGAGGAATCTCGAGGCCCCTGAGGCAGGCAATGGCTTGTGCCTGTGATCCTAGAACTCTGGCTACTGAGGCAAGGGAATCATGAGCTTGTGCTAGCCTGACCTACAAAGCAAAACCCCATCTTTTAAAAATAGTCTTGAAATCCTTAGATTCTTATGTTACAGCTGAAGGCCAGGGAAAGCTAAGGAGTTGTCTGAAGCCGTACAGTGAGAACCTTTCAGGCTGGCCACGTTGGGCCTGTGGTACTTTACGCTGAAGGCAGAATTGGAAAAGTATTCAGGGGCATGAGGCCTCTGTGTGTATATAACTTGTGTGTACATGTGCATGTGCGTGCGTGTGTGTGTGTGTGTGTGTGTGTGTGTGTGTGTGTATGCACACTCCTGCAGGAGCTGAGTCTCTCTTTCCACCATGTGTATCTATCTCTCAGAGGTTGAACGCAACACACCAGGCTTGGTGGCAAGCTCCTTTACCTTCTGAGCCATTTACCTGGCCCAGTGCTCTTTATTTATTTATTTTTGTTGTTGTTGTTTTTGCTTTGTTTTGTTTTTGTTTGTTTTTTTTGTTTGTTTGTTTGTTTTTTTTGAGACAGGTTTCTCTGTATAGCCCTGGCTGTCCTGGACCTCACTCTGTAGACCAGGCTGACCTCGAACTCAGAAATCCGCCTACCTCTTCTCCAGAGGTACCAATGCTAGAAAGCACCCCCCACCCTACCCTCTGTCTCTGTGTCTCTGTCTGTCTGTCTGTCTGTCTGTCTGTCTCTCTCTCTCTCTCTGCCCTTGCTTACAGGGTAATCTTTGACTGCTTCCACCAGAGCAGGTATGAGAACCATCCTTGTTTGAGCATCTTGGGGAAGAAATCCTTTTAGGAAATCCATTAGCCTTTGGATGTGAATTTCCAACAGAAGACAAGTCAGCTGCAACTAGGACACACACTTGTGGCACAACCTCATCAGTAATGGTTTTGCCCTGGGTCCAACTCCTGAGGTTGTCCTTCCAAGTGGCTCAGCCAAAGCCCCACAAGAGATGCCACACACCAGAACTGAATGTCTAGGTGAGGGGCTGTGTTCCCACAGGCACCTCTGGTTCTCTGCCAGGGGCCATGCCTAGAAACCCGGTCGTGTCTGGGCCCAGGCTTGGAGAGCAGAATATGAAGCCCAGAGGTGAGGCTGCCCTGAAGAAAGGAGGCTTCAGAAACCAGTCCTGCTCTATCAGAGAGCCATCTCCTGTGTGCAGCCACAGAGACCTTAATCTCTGGGACGTCGTTTGGGACTTGTTCCCGGCACTAAACTCATTTAAAGGAGGAGTTGCATATTAATAAGGAAAAATAACTGAACAGCAAGGCTGCCATATCTCATGACCTGCCTCCAGGCGAGCCTTAATCACTATTTGTGAAGGGCAGCAGCAGGAGCCACAGATGAAAGGCCCCAGGTGGGCAGGTCCTGCCGACTGATGTCAGGACACCTGCTGAGCCAGCCCGCAGGGGTCCAGCTGCTGAGCTCCAGCAGGCTCCAGCGGTGATGGAGGAAGTGTCTTAGGGTCCAGAGACCAAGCTCAGGGGCCAGGCAGGGGCATGGGGTGGGATGGGGATGGGGCGGGGAAATGGATTGTTCGAGAGAGGATTCAGACAAGCCTTGTAGAGTGGGGAAGGGGTGGGGGCGTATAGAATCAGAGAGTGGAAGAGAGACATCCAGGAGGGACCAGAAAGAAGCCCAGGCAGGCAGGAGGCGACATCGACAAGTCCATTAGCAGTGCAGGAGGAGGAGGCGAGGCATCCTGCCTGCCCCCCTCCCCCACAACACACACACCTCTTATCAGCGCAGTCGTGGCCCGCCGCCTTATTGCAGGTGCGCTGGCGCCGCTTAGTCTGCAGGGCCGCGCGGTGGCCTGGACAGGAGGCCTGGAGGGTGGCGGCAGCAGGCACCACAGCAGGCGGCGGGTGTGGTCAAGGCTTCTCACGCAGCAGCAGGGGGTGGAGGAGGAGGAGGAGGAGGAGGAGGAGGAGGAGGAGGAGGAGGAGGAGGAGGAGGAGGAGGAGGAAGACAACGACGACGACGACGACGAGCTGGCTGCCCTAGGCCCACAAGGCCCCTACTATTAACTTTTCCAGCAGCCTGCAGGCAGAGAGGGTGGCCTCAGGGCTGTGGCACCTGACCAAACACCATGTCCCAGGACTTGTTTGAGGCCTACACGGGCATTGTTAGTTATCTTCTTTACACAGGTTACATTTCCCTCCGAAATAATTCATGGGGACTTTCTGCTAGGATACTTCCATTCTGTGGCCTTGGACGAGGGCTTCATGTCCAGGAACCCATAAGGGCTCTGTGGAACTGAAACACGAGGGCCGCTGTCTCTTAGTGCTGGTAGGAGGGAGGAAGGGAGAGGTGATTCAACTCACAGATGGTTTAGGGATTGCCTGGTGATCCTGGCTGGGGACAGGAAGAGAGCGTGGAAGGAGAGGCTGATGCTGAACCCAGCTGGAGGCACGCTGGGGTCTCTTTCATCTGGGTACTACAGCATCCAGGAGCCTTGGGAAGGTCTATCATCTCCTGGATCATGGACTATCATCTCCTGGGTCATGTGCCTTCCTCTGGAGTAACACAGAGCTCAGCCATTACTCTATTCTTGAACCCAGAGTCACAAACAAGTCCAGCACCCCGGGAGCCAACCTCACAGGGAATGAGGATCTGGCTCCCTCTTTCTTGTTGAGAGCTTGGTTCACCTCTGGGATTCCTCGGCCACCACTCTAACTCCTGGGAATTGTTTAGGAGGACACCTCTGCTGGAGGAAAGCAGCTGCTAAAAGTCCAGCTGAACCAAGCCAACTACCATGGCAACCACCCCACAGGGGACACACCCCACCATCCCCATCAAAGACACAAGCTGGCCAACAAGCTTGCTCCTGCCTTCCTAGGAATTGAGTCTCTTCCTTCCAGCAGCAAGCTTTCTCAGAACTTGACATCACCCAGACCTACAGGTTCCAGCTCTCCGTGCTCCATGCTGCCTCCTGGCCTGTCTTCCCTTCCTCCTGCTGGCTCTTGTTACCAGCATCTGATATCTCCACTTTGATTCTGGGAACACTTCCCAAGAGATCCCTCCTCCCTGTGGTTCAGGAGCTTCCCCCTCAGTCTAACAGGAGAGGCTGTGAAGCCCTTTTCATTCTGGGGATGGGGAAAACAAGCTGTAAAAGGCAGGGGCAGGAGGAGGGAGTAAGGGAGGAAGGCAGGGGCAGGAGGAGGGAGGAAGGGAGGAAGGCAGGGGCAGGAGGAGGGAGCAATGGAGGAAGGCTTCCTGGAGAAGACTTCTGGGTAGAGTCATGAGGGATGAATGAAATTAGTCAGGTAACCTAGATAGAGTTGTCGTACCCAAATGAGTTAAGCAAATGGGACACACATCTGCAAGAAGGGCAGGGAGATATTATTCTAAGAGGAACCTAGGTATCTTTGTGGAGGTGGTGACCTTTGGTCTGTTTCTATAAACTAAGTAGGAGGGTTATACGGCCTGTTACAAAGTGTGTAGTATGTGTGTGTGTGTGTGTGTGTGTGTGTGTGTATGCATTGTGTGTATATATGTGTGTCTATGTGTGCATGTGAGTGTGCACGTGCACATTATGTGTGTGGTCTTCAAATCACACTGCCCAGATGCAGGGGCACAGAATGGTCAGTGACAGGGACAAAGTGGTCCCTCATCAGGCAGCAATGGCCGCCGTATGGAAAGGGGACCCTGATAGCTGACATAGTCAGTTCAATAGGACCTGGAATCGCACTAGAAACACAGAAGGTTAACTGAAATGGGACAACTCATCCTAAATGTGGGTAGCCCCTGGAAATGGACTTGGTGGTGTCCCAGCCTACCCCAGCTGAGCTCTCTGCCTCTGGGACTGCAGATACAATGTGACCATCTGTCTCCAGATCCTGTCCCCTGCCTTCCCATGCTTCCCCGCTACAAAGGATCTTGCCTTCAAACCAGAGCCTCAATAAACCTCTCCTTCCTTAAGTGACGTTGGTCAGGTGTTTTGTCACAGTGGAGACACAAGTCACTAATACACAGGACGTGCTGGGACAGACTGATGTTCTGAGATGTGTTGGCCAGTTTCAGCTAAAACGTCCCATTTTATCTGGCCCCACTACTCAGCAGAAGAAATAAAAATAAAATGTTTAGGCACTGGGAGGACTGACATAAGCACTGTCTTAGGCCAGACTGAGCAAGCCCTGGAAAGACCATCGGGAGACCCCTGGGGATGGAGCCCAGATGTTGGCCGAGAGGGCAGACAGACCTTCTGTAGAGCAGGAACCTAAGGATAAGTGACACGGTCGATCGATCGTCTTTGATTCCTCCAGTATTCACCCGGATTCTCCCCATGCAGCCTCCCTGGGACAGGTGCTCTCAGGTTCAGAAGATTGCAGTGTTCTAGATCCCTGCTTTTAAAGCCAGCTCCTCCTGAGAGCTCCTGTGCCCTGGCCCTTACAGCTCCCAGTTCAGATGGAGGCTGCTGCCCTCCAGGTCTGAGCTCTTCCTTCCAGCTCCAAGTGTCCTTCCCAGTGCAGAAGGATGCTAAGCCTTCCCCCATCTCCTCCCAACCCTTACCCGGGTCTTTTCTTGGGGGCTAGTTCCATCTTTTCTGGTTTGCATCATCATTAAGCCAGGGCATGTTGAGCCACACTAGGAAATAAAGCAAATGAAATTGAATAGGAAGAAACTCGTCAACATTCTCTCCAGACAGCCAGAAGGAAGTCCTCTGTCCAAACCCCCAAATTAAGGCAGTGCTGGGAGCAGAACCTTCAGGAAGAAAGGCTTTTAGCTGAAACCAGGGACATGCAGGCTGAGGTATTTCATTAGAATAATGGTCTCCCTTGGACAGGCAATTTAGGAGAAAGGTTAGTAGCTAAGTGTGGTCTTACCCTGAGGATGCCAGGAGGGTGTAGGGAGCGTCTGTGCCGGCTGCAGTTTGAGGCTAGGAGTTTGACTCAGACCTTGGAGCCTTTGGACTTATTTCCCTGGTTCTGAGGCCTATGCATTGAAGATAAGCTTTGTTTGCAGAGATCCAGAAGAAACTTGGCTTCGGTGCCCTGATGGAAGTCTCTGATTGTTCTCAACCATCCATTAGTTAATTGCCAGGGGACAGCTCTCTAAAGATCCTCAGGGTACCCCACTAGCAGAGGGGATTAAGGGCCTTCTAAATTCACAGGATCCTTGCCAGGTGTCCCAGTGACTGAGAATCCAGCAAAACCCGGGCACAAGCCATGACTGTGTGGTCTTGGGGCCTGCACAGGGGGTGTCGGGACTTGATGATGCTCAGTAAGTGGGAGGGGGAAACTCCCATACACATAGGTAAGCAAAAGCTGATTGGGGGACAGGCTACTATGTGCTCATCCAGGCAAAAACGGGATGCATGGCTCTCTGGTAGTGGTTCTCACCTTCTTAATGCCATGACCCTTCAATACAGTTCCTCATGCTGTGGTGAGCCCCCAACAAAATTATTTTTGTTGGTATTTCATAACTGTAATTTTGCCATTCTTATGAGTAAGACTGTAAATATCTGTGTTTTCTTAGGTGACTCCTATGAAAGGATAGTTTGACCTTGAAATGGGTTGTGACCCCCTGGTTGAGAACCACTGCCCTGCGTGATTGACACTCTTCATGGAAAGTGGCCATTCAATGCCCAAATAACATGAATGTTGGCATAGCAGCTGCTGTAAACAGACGTGTGTTCACTTCCCAGTGTTGTCTTAGCAATGTCTCACAACCTGGGTGAGTTGAAGCATAGTTATTAATTCCCTCATGGATCTGGAGTCCAGAAGGTCAAGACCAAAATGTCAGCAGGGCCACAATCCCTACAGAGGTCCAAGGGTCCAATCCTTCTCCTCTGCCAGTCCCTGGTACACACCATGGCCACACAGCTTCAAGGTCTGCCTTCTCCTCTGCCAGTCCCTGATACACACCATGGCCGCACAGCTTCAAGGTCTGCCTGCTCTGGCACTATCCCTAGGCTTCCTCACTAGAGCTTTCCTGTTATCTTCTGTTAAGGGTGCCCAGCTGTTAGATGAGGGACTGCTTGATGACCTCATCTTACCTTGATTCCATCAGCAAAGACGATTTCCAGATAAAGTCACATTCATGGGTAATAGGGTGAGCAATCTAGTCTTTCTAGCTTGGGGCACAATGAGGGGACCCATGTGGTCTTGGAGCAGAGAGTGGAGGGAGATGAACAGAGCCCAAGGCTTGTTGGCAAGTAAAGAGCATATAAGATATTTGCTGATGGGTACCCTGAACCATTATGGCTGAAATCTTTGGATCAGAGCATAAAGAAAATGAAAGACTCAGGAAGGTCACACGTAGTGACCTTGCTCATAATGCTAGCATTTGGGAGAGGGTCGCATTAGGCTCAGGAGTTCAAGGTTATTCTTAGCTCTTAACATATAATGAGTTTGAAGGCAGCTTTGGACATGAGATCATGTCTTAGAAAACTAAAAACACTGCCGCTACCACCATCACAATCTTCATTACTGATATCACTCTCATCATTACATCATAACCATCATCATCATCATCATCATCACCATCATCATCATCATCATCATCATCATCATCATCATCATAACCATCATCATCATCATCATCACCATCTTAATCACCACCATCGTGATCATCAATAACACCATGATCACTAACCCCATCATTACCATTCTATCATTGCCACCACCATATCATAAACACTACCACCACCACTACCACCACCACCACCACCACCACCTCCACCACCACCACCACCTCCACTACCTCCATCACCACCATCACCAACATAAACATGAAACAACCAACAGAACCAGAAGGCCACTGCTTTCCTCCCAAGGTCTTCTGTAACTAGACTCCATTTTCTCTATCAAATTGAAGTATTAACTAGAAATGTGTTAAGATCTTCCTAAGATTTTTTTTTTCCTTCATGAGACTCTGATGTCTTAAACTAACGCCCCACACAAAGGCATTAAAAGCCAGTCAGGGTTGACAGATTCAATTAATATTAACAGTATTCTTTGAGCACCATGAGTAAGATATACTCCTGAAGGGAACAGTTGGGATAGCAGTAAGGATGGACTGGCCTTAGGATAGAGGGGTAGAAAGAAGTCAGCAGGGGCTCTGAGTCTCTGTGAACTCGACTGTGCAAGGTGGCCCATTCATGCCTTAACATTTTTGTTTTATTGTGAGATAGGATCCTTATGGAAAAGAGTGCAGGGCTGTGTACAATCTTTTCTGTTGCTTAAAACTGCTCTGGCAAAATGAAACTTAGGAGCAAAAGAGGTTTACTTCAGCTCACAGTTCCAGTCTATTATTGAGAGCAAGTCAATGTAAGGACTTCAAACCTCCAGTCGCATCACATTTACAGTCAAGAGCAGAGAGAATGGGATGCATGCTCAGTGGCTTGCTTGCTCAGCTTTATTTCTCCAGGCGTGCACAGCCCAACACTCTGTGCCTAGGGAATGGCGCTGCCCACAGTAGACTGGGTCTCTGCCCATCAATGAAGACAAGCCCACAAAGGTTTTTCCCCAAAGGCCAACCCAAAGTAAGTGGTCCCTCATAAAGACAAAGACTCTTCTCCTGGGTTATTCTCGTTATGCCAAGTTGACAGAGCTAATCAGACCAGTTTAATGGAGTAGCCCAGGCTGGTCTTAAACTCAAGATCTTCCTGCCTCTGCCTCCTGAGAGCTAGCATAAACCTGTGCTAGCTCACCTTGTCTGAGTTTCCTACCGGCAGAGCGAGCTGGTGACCTCCATCCTTCCAGCTTCTTTCCCATAGAAGGTGAGTTACTGTGTTGCTCAAGGACCCAGTACTGAGATGGACACATATTGAAAGCCCTGCAGACATTGTTGTTGAGGATACTTAACCCAGGTCCTAGAGAGATGACCTGTGGCCATGAGAGAAATCAAATTCTAAATGCTGCCAACCAATTAGCAAGACGGGAGATGTTGAGCCTCAGACTCCAAGGCTTAGAGAAAGATCCTTGGCTTACTGGACGGCTCAAATACCAATCTGCATAAGGAAGAGGCTGAGCTCGAAGAGAGGGTGTCCTGGATGAGCTGGGCTGGCAGAGCCAAGATGATCTGGTCACACAAGTGATGCCGGAGGGAGGGCGTTTCTCATGGAGGTAATGGGGCGAAATGAGGGTGAGATGGAGCTTTGTGGTTTCCAAGGCTGGATCGTAAGGTCATGGGGATTGAGAAGAAACACAGTGTTTGCCCTGCTAAACTTGGGGCTTGTTTTGTTGCAACATCAGAGCAGGACATGGCAAATCAAAGGGACTTAATGAGTGTAGAGTCTTGTCAGCCATAGCTAGCGGGATCCTGTGGAAAGTGTCTGTGCTGAGAGCAGCACCACGCAGGTGACACTAGATCGGAAACTTCTGTCAGAGATGCAAATGAAAGCACCTGTTACAAGAGTGGGGGTGGGGAGCTACATCCCTCTCCTTCCTCCTGAGTGCCTCGACACCGCAATCCCATTGTGGGACTTGATGACATTCATCAGCAAGTACAGCCCTGCCTGCTTTAAGGAAGGGTGTGTCAAAACTGCTCAAGGAGAGCTGACAGGGAGAAAGTCAGAGGTGGAGACAGGGATGTGGGGACGCTGTGGGAGGTCCCCAGGGCCTCAGTCCTCTCAGTCAGCCCGCCAGCTCTGGGGGTATGTGGACACAGTTGGTATCTTAAGTGAGTTTAGGATTAGAAGGTGAATTGTGGTGAAATCCCAGGTGTGTCGCTTACCACATGAATCACCTCAGAGAGCATTAACTCAAAACTCACAGCCTGGGGTGGCAATTAGTGTAATTAAGCAGCCTGGGTTTGCTGAAGTTGGAGGCAGCTTGGAGCAGGCAACCAGGCAGAAGAAATGCAGGAAGCTAGGGGGAAAGAGGCATTTGGAAAGAGATTACTGTGCTGCTGAGAGGGGGCCACCTCAGCCAAGGGATGTCCAGGACCCCTTCTGAAAAATGTAGCTGTGGTTGGATCTCTGTTGTGGAGGGACTTGCCCAGTGTGCCTGAAGCCCTGGCCGCCATCCCCATCGCCTTGTACACCAGATAGTCCTAGCACTGCGGAGACATGGGAACAAAAGTTTAAGGCCATCCTTGGTTACATAGAAAGTTTGAGGCTAGCCTGGGGTACATGATAATGTGTGTGTGTGTGTGTGTGTGTGTGTGAGAGAGAGAGAGAGAGAGAGAGAGAGAGAGAGAGAGAGAGAGAGAGGGGGAGGGAGAGAGAGAGAGACTGATTTTGTGGGATGTCAAGGCTCAATTTGTGTTGAATTTTGCTTCCCTCCCCTCTTCCTCTCCCTCCCTTCTCTTGCTTCACTTCTTTATTCACTCATCATTCTTTTCTTTTATTCTCTCTCTCCTTCCCTGTCTTGCTTTTTCCTTCTTTCTCTTTGCAGACAGGGTTTCCTGGGCAGGAGCTCACCATGGAGCCTAGGCTAGCCTCAAACACAGTCCTTCTCCCTAGACAGGGATTGTGAGATTGAAGGCACACCCACCTGACTTTTCTTACAAAACCTACAGCCCTCACCAGGAACAGCTGTCACGTGACTGTGGTGACTGAGAGAGACAGACTGTCATCCAGGCCTGGTCCAGTTCCACCTGCAGGAGACTAACCTGAGGGCGTGTCCATGTCCTCAGAAGCAGCGTCTCACAAACCATTTCCAACCCATTGCCCAGAGAACTGCTATGGAGGGGTGTGTGTGTGTGTGCGCGCGCACACACGCGTGCATACCTCAGTACATGTGTGGCAATCAGAAGGCAGCTCACAGGAGTCAGACCTCTTCTATGATGTGGGTCTGAGGAATTGAACTCAGGCCATCAGGCTTAGCCACAAGTGCTTTTACCCCCTGAGCCCTCTTGCCTGCCACTTATGCTGAATTTGGAGAAACTTGGTCAAGTATTGTAGAAACAAGTTTTTCATGATCTCAAAAAAAAAAAAAAATCATAGTATATATGTCAAAAATGTTCTGGAAAAAGAAGCAATGGTGGAAAGAGGTGCAGTATCCCCATAACTAGGCATATCTAACCTGCTTTGAATCAGGAAATACAGAACCTTCCAGAATGAGTCATATGCAAACGTTCGTGTAAGCTTCCCCTTCTTCCCAGTATGCATCTCTGACTAGTGGTGACCCCCACCCCAGGGTGACTAAGGGGACCAGAGGGAGGGATAATCCTAAGCTGTCAAAGTGACCACACAGGACAGCTCCCAGATGGATTGTGTTCAGGGTCCCTGGGTCTTTCCAGGACAGACAAGCAAAGCCACAGCTGCATGGACACCCAGAACATTTGAGATTGGAACCAGAGGGCTGGGGAATGACTCGGAGGGTGGAGCGGTTCCCTAGCATGCAGGGAGCTCTGAGTTCCACCCCAGCATTGCTTAAAACCTGGCAGGGCCTGCAGCACACTCTTATGCTTCTATCCCAGCCATGATGGTCAGAAGTTCAAGACTGTCCTTAGCTGCATAGTGAATTAGAGGCTAACCAGAACTACCTGAGATCCAGTTGCAAAACCAAACAAACACATAAATAAACAAATGAACAGATACCCGGTAGATTATTTGTGAAGCACAACTGTGTCCCGGGCATTTCCTAGATGCTTAAGGATGCAGCAGCCGTGAGCAGATCCCTCAGTGCCACCCAATTCTGGACTCTTCTAGAAAGTTGCCCAGTGTCTGCAGCTGTTCCAGAGGCGTTAGGTCACAGGGAGAATTTGCAACCACATCCAATCCCTCTTCAGGAGAAGAGCCCTCTCCATAAGGAAATTTCTCTCTAGTTTGAGCAGAAGTGAGATTTTAGGAAATGCAGGTGTGGAGTCTGAGCCTCTTACTGCTCCAAAGAACAGTGCTGGGAAAACTAAGAGCAGTGGCTGACTCTGGGCTCCAGCCTGTCTTCCTGGTACACAGCCACACGCTCATTCATTCACATGCCACCTCTAGGTGCTGGGGGTGCGGGCCACAAAGGACAGGGTGAGGATATTGAAACAATGACCCTCTGCTCTAAAGAGTCAAGACATATCTGCTCTCTGGCCTGTTCCAGAAAAAAAAAAAAAGTGTATGCCTGCTGTCAGTCACCCAGGGCCCCAGATAACTTAGTGTTTCTAAGGAGGCTGTAGGATTGAAGGTGAGAACTGCCTCACTTTAGGCTCTAGAGTATAGGAAAAATTTCCTCCATCTTATCTCTGGGTCTGTGGAGAACAGATGTCACCAGAGAAGAGGAGCAAACCTTTGCTGCTCTGCGGCCTTTGCTCCTTCCTCTGTACCCTCAGCTGGGTCTGAGGTAGGGAGAGCATCTCTTCTTAATCCTGCAATAAAACCTGGCAGGGGTATCTGGGTCTTGTTTGGCTTCTCAGTCCAGGCAAACAAATGTCTTTGGATAGGAAGGAAGCCTTTCCAAACCGGGTTGACAGTGATGAGGTGAGGTAGGGTGTTTTGCTTGTGAGCCCCAAGGCATGGCCATAAACCGTGAAAAGCCATGGGCCACACAGTGACAGGTGGTATTCACCTTTATCCTCCATCAGTCTGAGCTCACTCAGCTTCCTTGCAGCTATAATTACAGGTGTAGCATTGGGATGCTGAGAGCTCCTTAATCCACACTCATTGGGCAGATTTATGCCCCTTGATGCTCTTGGTCTTTTCCTCTCCATTGAATTCACTAACCATATGAAGCCCAAACAGCTCCGAGCTGATTTCCCACAGGAATGAGTTGAAGCTCCATGCCTGTGGGCATGGGTTACAGACAAGAACTGAGTGCATCCTGGAAAGAAGAGGCAGTCATGCGTATGACACCCTGGGAAATCTGCAGACTCTACACAGGGACAGGACCTTGTGCAGATCTCTGCTTTCTCACCTAGAAAGCAGTATAACTGCAGCTGTGGAGGTGGTCCAGTCAGTGAGGCGCTTTGTCCTGCAAGCAGGAAGATTTGAGTCTGAGCTCCAGGATCCCCAGACCAAAGCTGGGTATGTGACACTTGGAAGCCTAGAGCTCCGGAGGCAGAGAAAAGGTAGATAGATCCCTGGGGCTCACTGGCTAGCAGGGCTTGCTACTTGGTGCGATTTAGGATAGCAAGATGCTCTGATTCAAAGGACAGGGCACCGGCACTGCGGAATGTCGCCATGGCTATCCTCTATTGTGCAAACCTTCGCCCAAGATCCTAGGGAGAGAAAACAGCCTTGAGCAGTACCAGGACCAATGTGGCTCTTGGTGTCTATGGGGACAAGCAGGCTTCACCTCCTGCTTAATGTGTTAGGGTCTAAACAGGTGACTGTGGCCTCTGACCTTGGGCGGAGATGTGGATTATAAGCCAGAGGAGAAAGGGTCCCCTGATTTCGGGGATCTCATGGCAGTGGGCAATCTTGTTGACGTGGATGGGCAGAACCCAGGGAGACTGCTTAGTGACCATGCAATGCCTCGCGTCTTCCACTTTGGCAACAGAACCAAGGCTTCCTCCAGGAAGGTCTCCCTGAACACTCTGGGCTCTGTAGCTATATCCTCCTGTTCCTGCATGCTCCCGGCTGTGCACTCTGAATCTTTGGTCATTACACATGGTATCCAGAAGGTGCCCAAGCCTGTCACTACACATGGAATCCAGAAGGTCCTCTAGCCTGGAGTACCAGCAAAGAGAAGAAAGATCCTACCTCAACAGGTGGAAGGTTAGACTTGCCCGGAGTTGTCTTCTGACATCTACAGGCACACTGTGCGCATAGAAACTGATTTACACGATCCTCGGCATGCATATATACATGCACATTTTAGAAAGTGTTTGCTGAGTGAATAATGGATGAATATAATGATACCCTGAGCCTCAAACAGAAGTCCTCTTCATCTCCCTCTGTTTCCTGCTGGCTGGGTATGTCATTGAACCTGCTCCTCACTCCAACTTCCCAGTTGGTTAGCCATGTGCTCTTATGTTCTTCTAGCCTGATTAGAACGAAAGGCGGTGCTTACTTTGGATGGAAGTGTGCCCTGTAGTTGCTCTCTGCTGGAGATTAGATTTGCTTTTTGAATCATGGCATTCTCCCCCACCCCATTTCCCCCAGCCCCCCAGCCCCTCCCTACCCAGGGGAGCCCTGGATTAAGACAGCTGCACTCTGGGGAGTGGAGCCTGAGTCTTAATCTCTTATCTTTGACTTTATTCTGGAAAGCCATGCTTGTACCCTGCCCTTCCCTAGTCCCATTGAGAACCTTCACCCAAGATCTCAGGGAAGGGCAAGGACGGTCCCTGCTCTGAGTGGGAGGAGTGGGTGGAGGGGCAAGCCGGTCCCACCTCCAATTCAATCTTCTGCTCTGAGCTCAGAGCACACTCAGGGATCACCCTGCCCAGCCAGAAACAATGGCAGCATGAGGGAGAGGCTCTTTCCCTCTGCTGAGATCTCTCAGCTTTGGTGCCAGCCACTCCCCAGGCATGTCTATGTGGCAGGTGGGGATGCCTAGCCAGGATTCAGTCATCTCACAGAGCCAACTGAGAATGCTTGCAGTAGCACTGGGAAGAATCTGTTTGGTTTCAAACCCAGGACAAGGGACTGAAATGCATGTTTTACATATCAAAGCAGACCTGGCCTCCAGGTTCTCCCAGCATCCCTCAGTCCCTAACTGGCATACCCTGCCCCCAACCTTGAACTTTCCAGTCCAGAGGCTCTTCCGAATACAATCCAGACATTTTGGTCTATCCCTCTCTTCTCTTCTTCTCTTGACTCTTTGTGAGCTCACCTCTTTCTCTCTTTCTTCCTCCCCTAACCCCTCTTTCCCCATGGCAACTTCCCTGGCCTTGGTCCTTGGGACCAGAACTCACCCACCAGAGGGCTGCCTGATAAACATGCCTTTAACACAATCTAATCTGGCTTAAACTGGTTTATTTCACCTGCAGCAGAGAAATAACCTATCAGAATCCATCAAGATTTCTCCTCCTCCTTTCCTTCTTCCTTCTTCCGTTTTTTGTTTTTTTGAAACACAGCCTCCATATTCAGCCCAGGCTGACTGGAAGCTGTCCATCTTCCTGCCTCAGCCTGCCAGTTGCTGAGGTTACTGCTGGATGTGACCACCATCTTTATAGCCTGCCCTTGGAATTAGCCCCCCGAACCTTTTTGAATGAGTGAATAAGAAAAGAAATGAAGATAATTATTACTGCTTTTTAATGTTGGAATCTGAGGCACAGAACCCACCAAACCACCTGTCACAAGCAGGTGAAAACAGATTCCTTTACGCCTGTGGGGACCTAAGAGGCAAGGCCATTTTTTTTTTTTTTTGGCTTGGCCTAAAAAAGACAGGATGCAGGTACAATGGAACTCACAGTCAGGCCTGAGTTTTAAAAGCTCTGCTGAAGATAGCCAGCTTCAGGAATCCAGGGAGCAGTCACAGGGGATGGGAGTCAAATATTTAGGATCTCTTACAAGATTGCTTTGTGTTTCTTAATAAATAAAGGGATTGCAAAAGCAGATCTCGCACAATAGCATTCATTGTTGTTTCTGATTTGGGGAAAAGCATTGTAGTCAAGAACATGCATCTATCTTCATGGTTCCCAGCCTGACCCAGCATGGCATTCTGTTTTTTAAAATAGACCTTCTGAAAAATAACAATATCCGACTCTGTGCAAACAAAACCCACATAAATAGGACTTGGGAAGCAATGGCTCAGGGTTGCTGGGCTGTCTCCAATGTGACAATAGAGAATTCAGGTTGTGACACACAATGGAAGTATCCTGGTGTGTATATGTGTGTGTATGGGGGTGTGCACATGCCTTTGTGTGTGCACGCGTACATGTGGGGGTGTGTGCACAGGCACTCATGTGTGTGTTTGTGTGTGTGTATGTGTGTATGTGTGTGTGTGTGTGTGTGTACACATGCCTGTGTATGTGTGCATGTTTATATGTGGGTGTAGCACATGGGCATGAGTGTGTGTGTGCACAAGTGTGTGTATTCACATGCCTATGTATGTGTGCATGTGTATATGTAGTTGTGTGTGCACCAGCATATGTGTGTGTGTGTGTGTGTGTGTGTGTGCATTTTAGTGGGACTGGGACTGATTTCGAGAGTCCTTCAGCTGCAGAGTGAGATGTGCTTTCTGTGTCTCCTGAATACTCACATGATCAGAGATGGAGAGGCACAAAGCAACACACTCCAAGGCCATGACACCTGCATCTACTGACAGCATCACAAAAGCCTGTACAGGTGGCCTTAACAAAGACAAGTCTAATGCATGGTGCCTGGCTGCCCTTGGAACCCTCCTGTGGTGTTCTTTGCCTTCTGGGGTGCCTCACATTCTGATAGGAATCGTGTTTTGAGGCAGGCTCAGCTCCAAGTACTCCATATAACACCGTGGCCCATTCCATTCTTGGGACCTTGGGAGACAGATTCATCTCCACGCCTCTCTACAGCTCAGAAGTGACAAGCACAGAGGTGCTGTATTTCTAGGGGTGAGGCTAGAAAGTGGTCGAGTTTTGGGATCTGCACTCAGTTGACCGGAGGTGACACTGTAATCTCCCCTTCTGGAGGATCCTGTGGAAAATATTCATTACCTGGAGGCTGCCTGTACTTCTTGGTACCTCGGCTTGCACCACTCTGCTCCTCTGGCTCTGACCCCAGTCCTCTGCCTCCACCTTTTGAAACAATGTTTCTCTGTGTAACCATGGCTGTCTTTGAACTCACTCTGTAGACCAGGCTGGCCTCGAACTCACAAACATCTAGTCTGTCTTTGCCTCCTAAGCGCTGGGATTAAAGATGTGTACCAACACACTAGATGCTCTCCTTTCCTCCTCTAAGGATCTGTGATGCTGCTGAATCCATGTGGCTGGTATAGAATGATCTCCCCACCCAAGGGTCCGTAGCTTAACCACATCATGCAATCTCTGATTTGTGTAAGGCAACCTAGTCATAGGTGCTGGAGATGGTTTCGTCCTTCTTCCTGTGAATTAGGATCTTCCCTCCAATAGGGTGTTAGTGTCCCCAGTTCTTTACAAGAGAAACGGCCCATGACTTAGAATACCCCGTATCTACCAAGACTTGGGGGTCTTTAGGTGTCCCTTAGGGCTTCTGATAATCCCTCTTTTAAAATTTGTTACATGTATTTATTTGCTTATTTATTTTGTATAAGTTTGCACATGCATGCATAACATGCGTGTGTGTGTATGTGTATATGTATGTATTTATGTGTGTATATATGTATATGTATTTGTGTGTGCGTGTATATGTGTGTGTATGTGTGTATGTCAGTATGTTTATATGTGTGTGTATGTGTGTATGTGTAAGAGTGAGTATGTGTATGTATGTGTAAGTGTGTGTATGTGTGTGTATTTCAATTTATAAGGACTGAACAAATTGACACATGGATGGAGTAGACACTTGTATGTAGTTTTAAGTGAAGACAAGGCATACATATATGCATGTATAATGTGCTTCTTATTGTTGATTGGATGCAGGGTCTTACTCTGTTTCCCAGGCTGGCTTAGAACTTACAAACCTCCTATCTCATCCTCCTACATGTTGGGATCATAAGTGCGAGCCACCGCTACACCCAACCTATGTATAAGCATGTGTTTCTGAGCAGGCTTATATAAGAGCACAAGAGGCAGGAGGGAGCTAGTGGCTGTGTTCCTGGAGGATGAAAGGCATGGACTTACATGCGTAGGTGACAGGTGGCTGGAGAGTTTGGGAACAAAAGGATGGATGGGCAGTCACTTAAGCATTCTGGTGCTCATCACAGTACTTCCATTCTATTGTTAAAAATCAATTAATTGAATGTCCTCGTGGTGTGCTGGCTGGGTTTTATCAGCTCAACACAAACTAGAGTCACCTGGGAAGAGGGAATCCAGATTGAGAAGTTGCTTCTAACAGACTGACTTTTAGGCAAATCTGTAGGGCATTTTCTTTTTCTCTTTTTCTTTTTCTTTTTTAAAGATGTATTTATTATTATTTGTAAGTATGTGTAAGCAGCTGTCTTCAGACACACCAGAAGAGGGCATCATATCTCTTTATGGATGGTTGTGAGCCACCATGTGGTTGCTGGGATTTGAACTCAGGACCTTTAGAAGAGCAGTCAGTGCTCTTACCAGCTGAGCCATCTCTCCAACCCCGGGGCATTTTCTTAATAGATGTGAATGTGTGCGAACCCAGCCCACTGTGGGTGGTGTCACCCTGGGGCTGGTGGTGTCACCCTGGGGCTGGTGGTGTCACCCTGGGGCTGGTGGTGTCACCCTGGGGCTGGTGGTCCTGAATGGCATATGAAAGCAGGCTGACCAAGCCAAAGGCAGTGAGCCGGTGAGCGGTACTCCTTCATGGCCTCTACTTCAGTGCCTGCCTCTAAGTTCCTGCTTGAGTTCCTGTCTTTACTTATCTTAATGATGGATCATGATATAGGCCTGTAAGTCTTTCCACCTTTAAGTACCTTTGGCCAGTATTTTCTCATAGCAACAGAGAAGCAGGCTCGTATGTGTAGGTTTTAAAATACAGTATTTTATTTGTATGTTGAGAATTTCATACATGTATGCAATGTATTTAGTCATATCCACCCGTCATTACTTCCCTCCAACTTCCCCTGAACTCTTCTCTAACACCCTCTTCCTCCTCCTCCCCCTCTTCCTCTCCTCTCCCTTCTCCTCCCACTCCTTTCCCCCTCCTCCTCCTTCCCACTTCTCCCTCCTCACCTTCCCCCTCCTTCTTCCCCCTCCTCCCTCCTTCCCCTTCCTACTTCTCCCTCCTCCCCTTCCCCTTCCTCCTCCTTCCTCCCCTTCCCAACTCTCCATCCTCCCTCTCTTTCCTCCTCCTCCCTCTCCCTCCTCCCTCCCCTTCCCCCTCCCCTCTCCCCACTCTTCCTCCTCCTCTTCCTCTTCCTCCTCTTCTTCACAAGCAACTTATTCCAATTGGTGTTGCCTCTCTGCATAAGGGTATGAGGTCACCCACTAGAGCATAGGTAATCTAGCAGAGCCCACTCCCCTCAGAAGAAAGCACCTCTCCTCCCCCAGCATCCATAACTGCTCCTCAGCCAGGGGTGGGGCCTCCCTGAGTGCCTCCATCATCCGTGCTGGAATTTTAACTGACTTGATCTTATACAGCTGCTTTGAGTTCCTGAGCGCAATGCCATGTGTGTCAAGTCCAGAAGGTATCGCCTCACAGTCCCTTCTCCCCAGCCACACCCCTCTTCTTCAAGGATGCCTGGACCTCCGTCTTTACCGCAGAGATTCTGGTCTCTTCTTTACACCCAAGCATGAGGCAAGAGTACCATGAAACAATCCACTCTGTGTCCCGTGAGAGACAGCATCTGTTGAAACATGGCGGTGTTGTAAATGAATACAAATGGCTTGGAAGGGTAGCATGAACTCTCCAGATGTCAGCTCGATGTCACAGACCAGTGGCTGTTTTAGAGATTACCCAAAACTTTCTCAGCACAGAGAGGACCTCAGTACTGTCAGGTTCTTCCCTCTTGATTTTTTTTTTTTTTTTTTTTTTTTTTGCTTGTTTGTTTTTCTAACACATATGCCAAAGCTCAGAGAGGGAAAAGACTTACCCAAGGCTACAGAGTGCCATGGCTATCAAATGGGAACTGAGAACTCAGGCTCTTGGATCAGGGCTTCTACAATCTGTCCTCATTGATCCCAGCTCTCCCTGTCCTCAACTGCCTCTCGCCCCACCCTCGTGTCTCTTCAGCTCAGATTCCTCTAGGACTCATGAACCAGCCTAACCTCCTTCATCTCCAGGGTGACATTTCCAGGTGGGTTCACTGCCAGCACCTGGCCACTGAGCTTCTGGAAAGATTTGGGCCTGAGGAATCTGCCTTGTGCAGACAAATGCACAAGATGCCCTCTGGAGTTTCATGCTCTCCCCCTGAGACTCACGACACTAGAGGCAAATCTTCCTCCTCACTCTCTCTCATGAGTGGAACAAAAGAGAGGGAGACAGACTCACATAGAGCTTGTGACAAAGGTTGTCACAAAGATTGTGTGTGTTCATGCCCAGGGCCTTGGGGGCCTAATCATCTTCCTGTAATTTTTTGAGTGGCACCCATGAACTCCAGGCCCTTCCTGCTTGCCTGTGTGGTGGTCCCTCCTCCTCCTCCTTCTCCTCCTCCTCCTCCTCTCCTCCTCCCCCTCTGCCTATCCCTCTCCCTCCTCTCTCCCCTTGCCTTCTGAGTTATAGAGAGTTCTGGGTCCCTGGAACACTGCCACTGTTGCAGTAGCTTTGCAAGCTAACCCTGTCTCCATTTGGATGTCTGTGCATGTGTCATTGAGAGCCCTGCAGGAGGAGCACTCTCATTTCTCAGGTCACCTCACCTGGCTCAGTATTGTTAGAGCAGCAGCTGTCACTTCATACTGAGTGCTGTTCTTGGCTGTGTCATGGATGTACTTACCATAAGCACCCATTGGGCAGGTAGGAAAACTGAATCATGGGAAAATCACTTCCTGTGGGGCCTCCTATGCTTATTACTAATTTGTACTAGTTGTCCCAAACCAGGTTCTTTCCACAGATTAGCTGGTTTGATCCTGTTCATGGTCTGACCAGGTAAACACTTCCATTTTCTGTATTGAATCTCTATTGAGGTTCTCTCAAAGACATACAGCACTTAGGTGGTCAAGCTCTATGGCGACGCCATCAATTCTAACATTGTGTTAGTTGATTGTGCTTGGTTTGGCTTCTCTGTTTCTCCTGTTGCCATGGCAACATAGTACCCAGTGGCCACAAGTCAAGAAAGGCTGGAAGCCTTGGTAAATCCCCTGTGAACTCTGATTATGATCCCATATTTGGTGTTTCATGTTGGAAGGTGCAGAGATGCAGCACATGGCTGCTTCTCCAGCCTCCTGAGTTCTCTGACAACTCCCCTGGCACTTCAATGAGTGCTTTCTTCTGAAGAGTTGGGCTCAGAGAGTTTCCTTCAAGGGATGGTGATTGGGGTTTGCTTTTCTTAAAATGTTGAGCATAGCCTGTCACTGTCTGGTGTGAAATAGTTCATACAGCTACCCATCCATCTACCAACCTACCATCCATCCATTTATCCATCCATCACCTACCCATCCACCCACCCACCCATTCATCAGTTTATTCATGTACCCCCACTACATCTGCTTATCCACCCACCCAACCACTCATCCAGCTAGCCAGCTACACATCCATTGATCTATATATCCATACCACCATGTCTATTCATCTACCAATCCACCCATCTGTCCATCCACAACACATCTATCCATTCACTCATTTATCCACTTACCTGTAACCATCCATCTATCCATTCATCCATCTATCATCCGTCCATCCATCCATCCATCCATCCATCCATTCATACCTCCAGCCAGCCACCCACACATCCATCCATAGTTCTATCCATCTACCCCACCACTTCCCATCCATCCATTCATCTACCTATTTACCCACCCATCCATAGATTCATTCATCTACCCCACCCCATCCATCCATTCATCCATCTATCCATCCATCCATCCATCCATTCATCCATCCATCCATCCATCCATTCATACCTCCAGCCAGCCACCCACCTGCACATCCATCCATCTATCCATCCATTCATCCATCTATCCACTCCCCCACTTCCCATCCCTCCATCTATGTAACACATGGAATATCACAGGATTTTCAAAGTTCATATTGCTCTTATTTTTTGCAGTATCTTCATCTTTTTTTTCTTTGTTTGTTTTGAAGCAGTTTGTGTAGCCTTGAACTCCTGATCCTTCTGCCTCAACCTCTATGTATCAAGAGCACAAGCATGTCCCACCACCCGTTCATATTTAAACATCTTGCAGAATTGTTAGTGCTTCTGACATTCTCATTCCCTAGACCTCTCCACCACCACCCAATATCATTCTCTTCTACTTGGGCTGTTCTCATAGCTCAGGACACATTACTAAAGCACATATCCTTAAATGGACATCTGAGAATATCTCCTTATGTTACTGAGCATTAATTGCATTTTTTGAAACCCTCCATGCTGTATGCCTTTAACAGAAGAGGACACAGTAGGCTCATGGCTTCTCCTTTAGCACCTTCAATCTTCATTCTGGAGTGGCAAGGAGGTCACTGACAATTTGTGGCTTCCTGGATCCACATCTCTCTCACAGGGTCTTCTCTGTGTTCATCAACCCAGGTGATGCTTGTGATATATATATATATATGTATA
>NW_022196905.1:112517101-112525414 GCF_008632895.1 Mastomys coucha
ATATATATATATATATCTTTAAGATGCAATCTTCCCTACTTCTCTTCTTCCCGTACCTATTGGGGGTGGGTGATTATGGGAGATTTGGGGAGAGAGGAGGAGAGGTGACATGTCCATTTCTAATCAGGCATCAGTCTAGGTTCACACAGTAGAATGTCAACAGGATGGCATCACCCTCGCTGCATCCATTAGAAACCTCTGTTGGTATCTCTTTACTCTCAGGACCCAGACTGAGATCCTTAGAATAGGTGTGGACCTAGATTTCCTATCTTCACTTAGGGCCCACGATCACACAGTCCCAATTCCTAGGTGCTATCATTGGCTATTCCTCTGACATGCTGTTCCTGGAGATTTGCCCGGTCCTCATCCTGTTCTGGATAGTGGGAAAGAACAGAAGAGCTATGGCAGACCCCAATCTGTAGCTACATAACCTCCATTTAGCAAGGCAGTAGTAAAGGCGGCTATGGATGTCTGCACAGAGCTGTATGTCAAGCTAATGTCAGTAGGGGCCCAACTCTGCTGGCCTTTACCAGACACAGGGCACACGTACCACTGAGACACCAAATTAATTTCTCCCACAGACCTCCAGACATCTCATTTCCCAATCTGACAAATGATGAGCCCAGTCTTCCGTGGTTCTCCTCAGGATAAAATGAAAGGAAATATATTACAGAAGTAATGGTTCCCGTTCCTACATCGGTGTTTGGAGGAAGTGATGGAGTGGTGGGGGAAGAAGGGAAAGCAAGGTGAAGCTAAGATGAGACAAGATGAAAATCAGGCATTTAAAAGTAGATCCAGTATGCTCCCCAAAGGGCTTCACACTACAGATGGGATAGCACATCCATAGAGCAAGAAGCTGGCATGGTGGAAGCCTATGTTATGGTGAGAATGAGGCCGTGGCGATCAGAACCAGTAGAGAATATTCATATAGAGACTTGACCTTCTGGGTGTGAAGTGGGAGGTCTCGCACACCATGGAGGGCAGTAGGAAGCATGGAATCAGACATGCCAGTCTTCTGTTATGCCTAGAGTCATGTCTTTTCCTGAGCCACAGTATGTAAAACATAGCAAGAAGGCACCAATGCCGGCAAGACTGAGGAGCAATGGGGAAACTGAAGCTACAGGCCTCACTGCAGGTGTTCTTGTGCAACACCACCCAGCATATGCTTCCCATGGAAGCACAAGAAATCACTCTGTCACAATACAATCTTGCAAAACTTACTCTCAAGTATGACAACGCATCTGGGTACATCACCGCCCTATGCACTTTTTTGGTAATATGATAAATGTTGAAAATTTGGGCATGTGTGAAAGGTATTGAAAGGTCAGTGTAGGTTCAAGAGTTTGAAGATGGTGTTTAGATTTGCAGTATTCATTCTCTCAACACAGTATGCTAGGACAGTCCATATGTGGGGAAGAGGAGAAGAAAAACCACTGTTTCCAAATCTCTCTGTTATCTCTACCTCCACCTCCACCATCACTGCCAACAAGACCACCACCAAGAGCAATATTGTCACCACCACCAGAAATAGCTCCCTCAATACTGACACCACCCCCAGCAATCTAGTATCATCATCACCATCATCACCACCAGTTCCACCGCCACCTTTACCATCGCCACAGCTACCTTCAGCAACATTACCATTATTATCACTACCATCATGATCACTACCAGGATCACCATCATCAGTACCATCACCACCACCATTACTACCACTTAGCATTGTCACCACCCCTATCCTCACCATCACCTTCACCATCAACACACTCACCAACATCATAAATCACTTAACGTAACCACCAATGCCACCAGGACCTCAGAAGCTGCCAACCACAACTGCACCAATACCACCAGCATCATCAACATTACTGCTATCCTCTCTTCACGGTCATCCCCCTAACCCAAAACACCAACAATATCAACAAACAGAAACCAGGCAGCCTCACTTTTTTGCCTCTGAGGATAATGCTTAATCACCAACAAGAATATAAAGGTACTAATGAGTTAAGGACCAGAACATCAACACATATCTAGGAGTCACAGTGATGGAGGAATGTGGTCCAGTTTGACAGAAGTGAGAAAGCTTAACAAGGCAAAATCCCCCCTCACCAGGAATAGCAAACAGAATATTTCTACTCCCTATGTTCTGTCCCTGATGGACATTCATAATTAATTTATGAAGCCCATTGAGCCTAAAGATGGCCCCAGACCAACCTACCTTCTTAATTGGTAGATGTCCTTGGCTGAGTGATGGACCTGCCTCAGAGATGGAGTAAAGTATCATTGATGACGGAAAAGGATGAAGAATGTGAGGGACCCTGTTTTGTACATAACCCTTGAGGGCTTTTGAAAAGGCAATAGAATGTGGACCAATGAATTAACCTGCCTAAAAAGATCCCAACCAATCAGTGATGAGATAGATAGTTGGGCTAGAGAGAACCCAAACAACCAGTGATGAGATAGATAGCCTTCCTAGAAAGACCCTAACAAACCAGTGATGAGATAGCTTGTGTAGAGAGAATCCAACCAACCAGTGATAGATAGGTAGCCTACAGACCCCCAACCAACCAGTGATGAGATAGATAGCTTGCCTAGAGAGACCCTAACCAACCAGTGATGAGATAGATAGCTTGCCTAGAGAGACCCTAACCAACCAGTGATGAGATAGATAGCCAGCCTAAAGAGACCTCACCCAACCATTGACAGATGGCAAAACTAGTTTAGAATGGTAACAATTATAGTACTCAATGTTAATCACTCACAGTGTTCAACTGTAAGTACAAAATAAACACAGTTGACCTTTGAGTCAGGTGACAAGATTGTTTCCATTTTACAAATTAAGAAAGGAAGGATAGAGAAACACGTCACCCAGTGCCACAGATACAGTCCTTGAAAGGGAATGGCCGAATGGGTTAAACTCCCTCCAGAACGGAATTGGGAAAATGTTTCTCCCTTATGCTACACTATCTTAGGTTAATTTTCTTTATTTCCAGTTAGAACCAAAGGATTTGTTCCCTTCCTTTCATAGCAGCAGGGGGCAAGAACCTCATCTTTTATGAGGCTGAGGGCAGCTGTTCTTTCACCCACCCAGCTGTCCCTTCCTGAAATAGGATAGGGCAAGAATTCAGAACTCTCGGATACCAAGGAAAGAGCCCTGGGGTGGGAGCCCTTGGTTTTCAGTCTCAGCTCATCTATCATACTCTGTCTGGGTAACCCTAGCAACCAGACTCAGACTCAACATCCTGATTCTCCTCTGTACCTGAAGACAGGTCCCCAGTGCTGCTTGGTTCCTAGGGTCATGGTGAAGACCAGTGAGTTTGTCTGCATGTGGGAAATCGTCTTCTACTGTGTGTACCCATACCCGTGCACCAGTGACAAGTTTACAGTCATCCCTAGGGATATTTCAATACTGAACTCAACAGGTTACTAACTGGGTCAGGGGCAATGCTTCTCATCTCCTCGCCTCAACTCTCTTTGATTCAAGCTGCCCTGTAGCATCTGGCTCTAGGTGGAGTCTGACTCTTGTCTCATGGAGATGAGTTGTCCTTGCCTAGAACCACAGTGAAACCTTCCTTCTGGCCTCAAGCCTTTACTTTGGGTGTCAAAGGATGAGGCACATCAGACAATGGACTGTCTTTCTATAGCATGCGGGTTGAAAGTGGGAGCACTGTTTCTGGGGGCCTCTTGGACAAGATGGATTAGCCTCAGGTGCTGCTTGCCTAGCCTCAGATGCCCTCCTCACTGGTTTCAAACAGCTCTGCACTCCGGAGGCCCGCTTAGTGGCAACACATTCCTGTGTTGCCTCAGTCTTTCTTCCTGCTTCCTCCCCCACCCCACCTCCCCAGCATACAAAGGAGTAACATCTAAATTTAAGTTTCACTCTTGGGTTGGTTAAGCGATGCTAAATCTAGAATTCCAAAGAATGTTTATTCTTGTCATTCTGCCTTGCAGTTCCTCACCAAGGTGCCTATGACAGTTTCTGGCACTTAAAGGGGCTCAGGGAACAGTTAATGGTTGTGTCAGTGAACGGATATGAATAGCTCAATTCCACTATTACAAAATAAATCAGAACTTCATCACAGTGGGGTTATAATCCATGTGTCTATCTGTCTGTTGATCATCTAGTTAGCTAGCTATCATCTGACCATGATTCTACAAAACTATTTATAAACTATGTACCTATATTTTATCTTTTTATCATTTATCATCTATCAGATCATGCCATGTATCTATTGTCTATCTGTTCATCATATCTTCCTGACTGTATCTATCATCTATGTGTCTGTGTATCTATCATTATCTATCATCTATATCTATCATTTATCTATCTTTATCTATCAGTCATTTATTATCTATCAATCTATTTATCATCTATCTATCACCTATTTATCTATCATCTATCAATCGCCTATCTATCATCTATTTATCATCCATCATCTATCTACCTATTTATCTCTCTATCATCCATTTATCTATCTATCTATCTATCTATCTATCTATCTATCTATCATCTGTCTATGTATCTATCTGTTTATATGATACATGACATATTTGCTTTGTTTTATGGACCTAGGTAGAGAGTCCAGTGAGCACAGGGTAAGTCTGTCTCTGAGAGCAAGGTTGTTATACCACCACCATCACATGTCACTTGTGCTGTATCCAGTGAGTGACTCAGCTTCTACTCCTCAGGGTCATTGTCTGTGAAACAGATGGGACAGTACAGTGCATTGACATTCTATCTATCATATGAATCAGCTTCATAGGAAGTACTTGACAATAAATCAACCCATAACATTATTTTTACCAAATCATGATCATACTGCTGGGGATGGAACCCAGGGCTTTGTGCGCACTAGACCCCAACTTGATGGAATTGTTATTTTTTTTTTTTTGGTAAGGGTAGAATTGCAAATATCACATGAAGGAATATCAGAGTAACATTTAGGACAGGGTTCAAAAGGTGTGTGCGTGAGTGTGTGTATGTGTGTGAGTGTGTGTGCACATGTGTGTTTGTGTGTGTATGTGCTTGCAAGTGCACGCGTACCTCTGACTGTGGGTATTTTGTGGGATATTCTTATTATTTATTTTATGGGTAATAATCCTAACCATCCACAACTTCTGAGGGTGCTGCAGGCCCCGACAGCACTAGACGTGGCAAGGACTCTGGTGGATGGAGCCATCCGGAAAGTGTGGCCAGTGGCTGGGAAAAGACCTCTCCTCTGGGAAGATGGAAATCCATCCATCATTTCCAAGTCGTATCTGAAAAGTAATCCCGCTCACTGACCACAGGATGGGCACCTGCTGAGAAGTGAATCCCCAGGACTGGAGGGAGGAAACGAGGCTCCCCAGGCCTGAAAGGCAAAACCACATGCTTGTCACACGTGGCTCAGCCCAATTAGTGATGATAAAAAACAGTTTCCTTCAGGGACAGGTTTGTTCACCCTTGACGCGGCTCAACCAACCTTGGATGAGAAACTGGTACATTGAGCACAGCAGCTAGCTGCTGGCCTTTCCCACGGAGGTCAACATGCTGACACATGGGTAGGTTTCCTTTCAGCTCAGACGCAGGCCAGAGGTGATCATGCTTATTAGGGGATGACAAATAACCACCTGTCCCAGGTCACATCACTCAGTGGAGACACAGGATCCTGTGTATGTTGTGCGTGTTGGGCTGCACATGGTGCATGTGATGGGCTCTATAGTATATACTGTATTGCTGCATGTAGCATGTATATTGTGTGTATTATGCGCTCTGAAGGGTGAACATTCCATGAATGCTGCGTGTTTGTGTGGTATTAGCATCAATTCCACTCTATTATCATATTGTATATATTATATTGATTATTGTGATGAGGGTGTTGAGTGTATCTTATTGTGCATGTTGGGGTACATTATATTGCATGCACTGCATTGTATATATCATACATGTTGCATGTGTGTACAGATATGTAACCTTCCCCATCCCTGCTCTGACCTCTTTCCCCTGAAATATACCTTTAAGCCCTTCCCCCTCTAAAACAGTGAGTGAGTTCGTGCACATGTGTGCGTGGGCATGTGTTTGTGTGTGTAGTTAATTTAGATGACAGTCATTGATCTGTAAATTCTATTATGTTCATGTTTCACTCAAGGGTTTAGCACTGCTCCATATAGCTGTATGGATGCGCTCACACACATTCATCTCTACTCTGGTCCCCAGCTTATGACATAGCACTCACTCCCACGCTTGCTATGTCACCCCCTAGGGATGGCTCCGCTCTGTTCCCAGCTCCCCTCCAGCATGCTAATACTGGTGCACATCTTTCCCATGTGCATTTTCATTTCCAGACCTACGATCCTTCTCCTTGAGGGTCAACTCGAGTCAAATGGAAATGAAGCTGTTGAAGCCACTCAGAGGGAACTCTACATGGTCCTCCATGCTTACATATTCATCTGTATTTTGTAAAGTGGGCTTTGGCTGAGAAAAGACCCTCTCCACACGACGGCCTCATCCCTCCTTTGCAGGCCAGCTGTGTTTATCAAACAAAAGGAAGGGAAGCTAGCCAAAGGACGGTAGTCTGCCGTGCAAATATTTGGAAAACAGTCAGATGTTCAGCAGCTTGTCTGCACTAGGCCAGTGTTCCACGGGGAGATCTTGGGGCACCTGTGTTCTTGGGTCTCTTCAAGAGTCTCTTCTTCTCAGAGAGATGGAACAAAGGCATGTTCCCAGGATCCTGCTCTCAACTTCACCCAACCCAGGGCTAGCATCTACTCTTTCCCCAGCTGTCTGTCACCTGTCTAATGTCTATCAAGATCCATCTTGTTGTCTACAGTTCTTTTCTGATTTTCCTTCCTCTGTTCTCCATGTGTTTTGCTCCTCCCTTCTCTCATTACATGTCACCTCTTCGTCCCTGTATGTATCTGTTCGTTTAAGGGCACCAGGTGCCCAGTGCTCTGGGAAACACTGACAGTGGAGTCAGACCACTTCCCTCTGACACATGTGGTTCATGCGACTAGCTGCTGGCCTTCGACAACACATTCCTTGCCAGCCCACTGTCCTTAGAACTGCAATATGGCATTCAGGTGGTTGTCCCTACTTCTTGGCTCATTGTAAAGATCAGATGTGATTGTGTACAATTTATAAGCTGGGTTTGGTGGCACAGGCCCATAATTCTGGCTACTTGAATGGCTGAGGTGGGAAGATGTGAAGCTCAAGCCTATGGGAGTCTCCAGAGTAAGGCCTAGGGAGGGTATCTAAGTTGTAGAGTGCTTGCTTTGAGTGCATGAAGACTCTGGTTCAATCCTTAGTTCTGGAAACAAAACCAAAACAAAGCAAAGAGTGAACAGCAACAAACTCCAAAGAAGCTCAGGCTCCTCCACCAGGAAGCCGTCAACACTGTAGAGCTGGTGGATGGGTCACCACTGAGAAGTTACCCAGGCACCTGGGCCCTGGCCTCCACATCAACCTGTGTGTGTGTGTGTGTGTGTGTGTGTGTGTGTGTGTGTGTGTGTGCCCTTACCCTTAGTAAGACATTCTGCATGGCACAGATGCTACCAGCAGATGACCCCTGTGCAGAAATCCAGTGACAGGCATCACCTGAAGCAGCCTCAGGGGGAAAGCAAGGAGACAGAGCTCCTGGGGCTCAGCCCTGGGTCCCTGGAATGGGCTATGACTCCAAGGAGACACTGGAACTTCCACACTTGGATGAGGCCTTCAAACTGCTGGTCGCAGCTGGGATGAGCTTTAAAATACCACACACTACACAGTGCTGTTTGAATCTTTCTGCTGTGCTGTGACACCTCCATCACTCCTCTCTGCATGTGTGTGTGTGTGTGTGTGTGCACGAGCGTGGATTTATGTCTATGTGTTTGCATGCATGCATGTGGATTTATGTCTATGTGTTTGCATGCATGCATGTGTGTATGTGTGTGTGTGTATGTGTGTGTGTGTGTGTGCACGAGTGTGGATTTATGTCTGTGTGTTTGCATGCATGCATGCGTGTATGTGTGTGTGTATGTGTGTGTGTGTGTGCACGAGCGTGGATTTATGTCTGTGTGTTTGCATGCATGCATGTGTGTAGGCCAGAGGACAGCTTGTTTGTTGTTTGCTTTCTTTCTTTCTTTCTTTCTTTCTTTCTTTCTTTCTTTCTTTCTTTCTTTCTTTCTTTCTTTCTTTTTTTTGAGACAAAGTCTCTCAGTAGCCTGTAACTTGATGATTACAAGACAGTGGGCCCATGAGCCCCAGAGATCTGCCTGTCTCCCTCTCCAGCACTAGGATTCTAAGCTGCCACCCCAGCTAGTCCTTCCCTTCCCTTCCCTTCCCTTCCCTTCCCTTCC
>NW_022196905.1:112525715-112591420 GCF_008632895.1 Mastomys coucha
TCCCCTCTCCTTCCCTTCCCTTCTCTTCCCTTCCCTCCCCTTCCCTCCTCCCTTTCCCTTCCCTCCCTGCCTCCCTTCCTTCCTTACCATTGAATTCTGGGGATAAAACTGAATTCTTTTTATGATCAAGCAAGGCAGGTACTTTGCACAGAGTGGTCTCTGCAGCCCTGACTGAAATAAATCTGGTAGACATCAGAGGATATTTCAGCTTAGAACCCGACACAGAGCAACACTACAGTCATTTGCAGGCCCAAGCACCTAGGCACACCAGGCCAAACCCATGTGCTTGTGCACGAACTCTCTCTCTCTCTCTCTCTCTCTCTCTCTCTCTCTCTCTCTCTCTCTCTCTCACACACACACACACACACACACACATACACACACACCAGCTTTTGGTAGTTTTCTCTCAGGGCAAAGGAGTTTATGAGTCTTCCATGTGAATCTGTGTGGATATTAGACTCTATGGCTGAGTAGTGCATAAAAAGATAACATGCCATTTTAGGGCTAGGTCATTAAAGTCAAGTGAAGCATTTGCCAAAGTGAATTTCCAGGGGCAAGTCCAGCTACCGGCAGGCCTCCATCTTGGCAAGGCCTCTGCTCAGCTTGGCTGCCAGCAGGACATGCTGTGCCAGCTTCCAGGTACAGGCATTTCTGGTCCTCCTGCCTCCACGTCCCAGGAGCTAGAGTGACAGATGCAATCCACTATACCTAGTTTATGCAGTGCTGGGGATTGAACCCAGGACTTCAGGCATGCCAGGCAGGCACTCTACCAAAGGAACTATATTCCCCAGACCTAGTCTAGCTTTTCGTTTTCAGAACAATTTCAGTACGTAACAAGTTGGTCAGCCTGAACTTGAACTCTGACGTCTTGGACCCACACACCATTGGTTTCCGGTGACTTCAAAATCATTAACTGTGATGTTCATAGGTCTTTCCTTTCCATCCTCCATACTTCAAGACTAATTATTACTGCCCCCCCCCCACCATTCACTTTCTACTTCCTGCTTGAAAACCAAGTGGATTTTTCACAATAGACACTGTAACGCTCATTGGTCACGGTATGCAAAGGCAGGTTTCTAGAGAAATCCCAGAGAAAGAAAACCAGAAGATACAAAGCCGAGTATACAATCCCCTAAAACAATGAGAATTACCCACAAAACCATGGGTGCTGAGGGATATGATCAGTGCAGGTCAGGAGATGGGCGGAGTGACTCGCCCTGCGCTTTCAGCCTGCAACTTCAGTGAGTGTAAGCCATGGGTAAAAACATACCCTGGATCTATTTACCCAGCTGCGTGGCACAGCATCTGCCTGTCACAGTGTAATGCTTTCTCCTTTCTCTCTCTTCCACAAAACCCAGGCCCCTCCCACGGAAGGGGCCCGGAGCATGCTGGGAAAACACTTCTACCTGAGCTGCACAAAAGACCTCAGGAGTGGAGGAAGCTGGCTTGAAGCCAGATGGAGGCATCCAGGCTGCTGGGACAAGCAGGGAGGTCTGGTGGTGGAGCCTCCGATCTCATATCCTCCGCAGTCTGAAGGCAAACAGCCCTGGAGGTTTTTGAAGAACAGAGTTAGGGGTGGCAGCTACCGTGGGGCCTCCTGATTGCTTTAATCTGTCTTATGAATGAACACGGACTTAGAGAAACACACACAGTAAACATAGCCAATGTCTCAGTGAAAACACTAAATGAATGTCCATTCGACTCAGAGAACTAGAACATTGTCTGCCCTTACATATCCAGCCCCCTCCAAACTCGAATCCATATGTATCTCATTATGCATCCTGCATAAACCAATTTTATTCCTTTATAATCAGCTTTTATTCGTCAACACAAAAACACACCTCTCGCCTCAGAGAGGACAGGAGAAATTTATTCTGGAGCCAAACACAAGTGGTATGTGGTCCCAGGCTCAGGTCACGCCCAGTTCCACTCACCGTGTTAACAGCTTCACAACACCATTTTGGTTGGTGAAAGCTAATGTGCTGTTAGATCAATACATTCCAAAAAGGTTTCACCTGCTAGTCCGCGTGTTAGGTCAGACATAATGGTAGGTAAGGGATGGCCATTAATGAGGCTAATGACAGCCCTCAATCAATTGGATTCAGCGTCTGGACCAGCAATGTTCCAGCTCTCCGAAATCACTGAAGTTCTAATCAGTTAATCATCTCTGCAGAAGGTTCAGTGTGCAGTGTGGGTTCGTTTCTGTGGGAACTTTGATATGCTCAACACCATTTGTGAATTCACTGTCAGGGAGTCAGAGAACTTTTCTGTTGGGCGTGGAGGTGTTCCGTTCTTGCTGGATAGCCATTGCGCCCTGTGAATCCACCTTGACTTACAGGCCAGTTTGCCTGTTGCTGAACACTTGGGTTATCACTATTTGGAATTCCTGTGAACAGAGTTAGTATGAATATTTTTCTCTGTGTGCCTTGGTGTGTTCACGCCTTCCCGGCATATGAAGTAGCTGGGGTAAAGGATGTGTGTGTATCCACAGGGATGACTAGCTGTTTCCAGGAGTATTAGCATCGAGGTTTGATCCCCACATCAATGTGTAAGAGTGTGTGTGCTCATATTGTCTCTCCTCTCACCTCAACCTGGGCTCTCCCTCTGTTCTTCAAACTGTGGCTTTTCTAGTAACTACGTGATACTCATGTTTTGACGAGGATTTCTGAGGTCACTATCAAAGCTGATCACCTTTTACAGGCTTGTTTGTCCTTTAGAGACTGTGTGTGTGTGTGTGTGTGTGTGTGTGTGTGTGTGTGTGTGAAATAGCTGGGCTGGGTGGTGGTGGCACCCGCCTCTATTCCCAGTACTCAGGAGGCAGAGGCAGATAGATCTCTGTGAGTTCAAGGCCAGAGTAAGTTACAGGGCAGCCAGGACTCCATAATGAAATTCTGTCTTAAAACCCACAAGTCAAAAGGCCAAAAACAAAACAACACAACAACAACAACAACAAAAGCTATAAGTGATCATATCACCCCTAACAAGGGCAAACCAAGGTCATTGGCATCTCCTTTGAGTGAAATATATATCTCATGTAGCCCAGGATAACCTCCAACTCACTCCATAGCCAAGGTTGATCCTCCCGCTTCTACCTCCATGTGCCACCATGCCTGGCCTAGAGTTTCTATTTCTAAAGAAAACATTCTTATGTGACCCACTGCTTCTCAGTGCTTTGTTTCTGGAGAGTTCAGGGCCTTGCTGTGTGTCTTCAGGGCTGGGATGCCCACGGTGATGGGATGTCTGCAGGCTGGCAGCGAGAGCAGTCTCTTACAGCCAGGAACAATGCAGAGCCCTGGGGTCTCTGTTAGTAACTCTTCTTATGGCTGTAACACAATGAAACTTGGGCAGGAAGGCTTAGTTTAGTGCATCATGGCGGCAGCCCCCTGAAACAGGTGGTTTCATGGGATTCGTGGGAAGGAAGCGGAGGAAGATGAATGCTGGTGCTCAGCTCACTGTCTGCCCATTCAGAATGGCTCTCCGCATTTCAGGTCATCTAAACTAGACCATTCCTCACAGGCATACTTAGAGGTTCATCTCCTAGGTGATCCTAGATCCTGTCATAGTACCAACAACCTCAACCATTATCAATGGGTGTATCACAGGGCCTGCCCAGACCCCTCTGCATCACAGGGCCTGCCCAGACCCCTCTGCACTGGTTATGGATCTTTTGACAGGATTTCCAGAAGACTCTCATGCATATTTAGTTGGAATGTTTTAGAATTTCTGCCTTAGTTTATCACCTCACACATCCATCCTTCTAGAACGCTTGAACATGAACAGAATGAATATCCCCAGCTCCTGGCACAGGGTGTCCAATTTGTGACATGCATGGGACCAATTGTCGTCACTGGATGTTACTTCCAGGCTGAGAAGGAAACAGACGCCTGTGTGTGTTTCTGTCACGGATGTGCAAAGTTGAGTTCATACTGTCCTAGGAAAGGGGCCAGAGGTCTCATCCAACGGGGGAGCCAAGCTCCCTCAAAGAGGGCATGAGCTAGGTCCTCACATTTCCTGCAAAATGGTCATCATTTAATCTCTCTCCAATGCCGAAGACTTCCAGAAGCTTCCGTCTGTGGGTTGTTTAGCTCCGAAGTCCTGTGGTATGGAGCTGTCTCCATTTAAATTATCTCTAAGTAAAACCACCCTGATGTTACGTATCTCCGATTCACACATCCAGGAAGGCACAGATGTGACTACTCAAGATGCACTTGGGTCAGAGAAAGAGGTGGGTGGTTGTGGATAAGAGACAGGAAGAAGCAGCAAGACCTCCAGGCCAGGATAGTTAGTCTATTTAAAGCTTTGTGGATTCCAAGCCCAGAGCTCATCTCCCGCAGTCTCTCTGTATGTGAAGGCCCGAGGTGGACTTCATCTATTTTCCTTAGTTCCTCTCCACTAGCCACAGAGCCCCTCATCTGGAGCTCACCAATTGGCTGGTCTGGCCACCAGAGAGCTCCAAGGCCCCACCTGTCTTCTGCCTCCTTGACTCTGGGAGCCCAGTTGTCTTTTCCCCATGCACAGCTTTGGTGTGGCCATGGGGACCACCCTCAGGCCTGCAGGCTTTCAGAGCAGGCTCCTCCTTTACTGATGGTCACCTTTTCTAGCCCTGCAAAGGAGCTCACCAGTGTGAGAATATTCTAGCTGCAAGAGGCCAAGATGTTCTTTCTCCAACTTGGGAGGGAAACTGATCACATTTCCTGTGGCAACTCTGTAGGGAACCTGAAGCCTTTGACACCCTCCTCCTGTCTCAGCTTCCTATACGCTGTGATAACAGGTATGTGCCACTATGCTCAGCAGCTCCATATAATCTGAGAGAGCTGCTGTAGTGTAAGCTGTGATTCATTGACCAGAATGGATAAGGTAGAATTCCTAGTTAAAGTATGGAAAGGATTGGAGCTGGGGCATTGTGGGATATGCCTTTTTTTTTTTTTTATCCTAGCACTTGAGAGGCAGATCTTGAGATCAGGGTGGTCTACTGAGTGAGTTCTAAGATAGTTAGAGCTATGTAGAGAGACCCTCTTTCAAATAAAAAATAAGTAAGTAAATAAATGTGTGTGGGGTTGGAGATATGGCTCAGTAAGGAAGAGTATTGAGTGGCTCATTATTGCCTATAACTCTAGATTCAGGGTGCCTGGTGCTCTCTTCTGGTTTCTGCATGTGCCTGTGTTCCTGTGCACATATACACACATAGGCACGGATATTTTTAAAAAAATATTTAACACACACACATATAGTTTAAAAATAAAATATTTCTTCAAAAGAGTGTTCATGATAACAGGGAACAGGGTGACAACCTTTCTTATGTTGGGCTTTCCTAATTATGATAAAATCCCCAGGGTCTGTGAGAAGTACTCAGTTTGGCTTACCATAGGTTAAAGCATGGGGACCAGAGAACATGGCTCAACTGATAAAGCCTTCGCTGCACAAGCATACAGACCTGGGCCTTAGAACTCACACAAGGATGCCAAGCACAGAGAGCTGGAGTGTGGTAGTGGCCTACCGTGAACCACTCTCAGAACCATAAAAACATTAAAATGAAAAACACCCAACACAGTGGCATGTATCTGTCATGTCAATAAAGATGAAATAGGGACAGGAGGATCCCTGCAACTTGTTGGCCTCTCTTCAATGAGAGAATGTCTCGAAAGATAAGGTAGAACTAGGCATGGTGACTCATGCCTTTAGTCCCAGCACTTGAGAGGGACAAGCAAATGAATCTCTGTGAGCTGAAGACCAGGTTGGTCAACATAGCAAGTTCCAGGACAGCCAGGGCTGTACAGAGAGACTGTTCTCAAAACAAACAAAAAGATAAGGAAGAAGCTGAGACTGAGACTGAAGATGTGAACTTCAGGCCTCCAGCCATATGGGAGAGAGAGAGAGAGAGAGAGAGAAAGAGAGAGAGAGAGAGAGAGAGAGAGAGAGAGAGAGAGAGAGAGAGAGACAGACAGAGGGAGAGGGAGAGAGAGACAGAGACAGAGACAGAGACAGAGAGACAGAGAGACAGAGAGACAAAGCCACAGATTTATAGAGACAGAGATGGAGAGAGACAGAGAGACAGAGACAGAGACAGAGACAGAGACAGGGACACACAGAGAGGTAATGCATTATTATTCTTTTTCTTACTGATCTGGGGATGGAACCCAGGGCCTGATGTGAGTTAAGCAAGTGTCCCGTGGCCGAGCTGCATCACCAGCCCAAGCATGCACCATTGTCAACAATGCTCTGCTAACAATCCATATAGGATATTATCTGACCAGTCACATGACACATTCCATGAAGCCTGGTGTGGGAACATACAAATTCTTCTAGATGCCTGGGCTCCAATGCAGTAGCCAGATGGAGAAGGGCAGCCGACAGCTTGGGCATGCTCTGCTGGCTGTGTAAGGGTTCTGAATGCATCATCTCCCCAAATGCTTCCCACATTTTTAGTTTCCATCTCATTTTTACCGATGAACAGAGCTCAGATGAACTGAGCCTCCCTATATCCACAACTGTGGATATGTGGGACAGTTGCAACTTGACATAACTTAGTATCACCTAGAAAGAGAATCTTAATGGAGAATTCATTGCCCCCAATTCAAGCCCAATGGATGGACTTGTGTGCAATGCTGGGGGATTGCTTTGACTATTAATTGATGTCGAAAGGCCCAACCCACTGTGGGCGGCACCATTCCTAGACAGTGGAGAAAGTAAGCTCAGAACAATCAAGGTGTGTTCCTTCTTCTCTGTTCCTGAGTTTGATATGATGTGACCGGCTGCTCAAGTCCCTGTTGTGACATCCCCTCAGTGATAGACTGTGACCTGGAATTGTAAGTTGAATCAGCCCCTTTCAGCACAAAGTTGCTTTATACCAGGGTAACAGATATATAATGAGGACAGTCTCTGAATTTAGAATAGTCTGCCATAAATACCACAGTAGGGGTTACTATCTGATAAAGGCAAGGTGGGTGAGCAGCAGCTAGCTGCATAGGGGTAGACAGGAGAGGAGACAAGTTCATTCACCTCTCTGGTCGCTGTTTTATTGGCTTCCCCATGAACATCACCTCCTCCAGCAAGCCTTCCCTGGTGATACAGACAGGCTTAGTTGCCTCCCTCATTCCTCTCCTTGGCTAACAGGAATCAGCATGGGATGGGTCAAGATGCTGTGATGTAGTTAGTCCCCTCTCAACCTCATTGGACACTAGACTCCATCAAAACAAGCACTGCCCTCACCTAGCTTGACACTGTGGTCTTCCCATAGTGCACCACCCTCAGTATTCAGTTACTAACTGAATCTGCAAGGAAGTGTGCTCCTCACAATCCAGCCCCAGCCTCCCACAGAGCTACATCTCAGGAGCTTTGAGGCAGGGATGAGAGAGATTGAGAGGCACCTTCATTTGTGATTGCATTAGCACATTTTTGACTATTGTAAGCCAATGAGGCTCTGAGGTAGATAGGGTTTCCCCCCTTAGGCAGGTCTGCTGTGCTCTCATGGAACTTATTGGGTCAATAACAATAAACAGCAAACAGGTCACAGATGTGCGGGTGTGAGTCCAGGAAATATGGCTGCTGCATAGGAATGTAGGTGGGTAGAGATTTTCTTGGGATCTTCATAAAACTCTCCCCTTGAAGGGATTTGTTCACTTTAGCAAGTGGTCCCACTCTCTCCCGTGTCTACTCTGCCCTCAGATCCTTTGCATCTCATTGCAAAGTTTGGGGGCTTAGATAGCTCAGCGGGTAAAGGGATCTTGAAAGTAGATTCTGTTGACATCTTCAGTTTCATGCTTACATGAAGAGGCCGTGCTGCAGAGGCCCATACGGCAGGGTCTTGAAGTAGATTCAAATCAAGAGCTAGCATGGAGCTGAAACCCTCAGTTCAGTAGTTCATAAAGAACTGAGCCTTGTCAAAAGCCCAGTGATCTCAAAAGCGAGTCCTTCACTACTTATCTTTAGAGGAGACTTCAAACCCTGACAGTACATTGCAGCCTTGGGAGAGACCCAAAGTAGAGAACTCGGTGGCTAAATCAGATCTAGACTCTTGACCCACCCACACTGGGAAGTAATAAAATACATTTGTGTAAGCTAAACTTTTTAAATTTTTATTTATTTATTTTTTATTTTATGGGCATTGATTGGTGTCTTGCCTGCCTGTATGTCTGTGTGAGAGTATCAGATCCCCTAGGACTGGAGTTACAGATAGTTGTGAGTGATGTGTGGGTGCTGGGAATTGAACCTGGGTCCCCTGGTAGAGAAGCCAATCTCTTAACCACTGAGATATCTCTCCAGCCCTGCAGGCAAAGCTTTTGATAGTTCCTTATGCAGCATGGCTACTATTACAAAGAATGGATTCCTGGGGCTCATAAATGTATGATATGCTTTTTACCTACTGAACCACCCCTAACCCCTGCTAACTGAGAATTGGGTACTTTCGATGAATATGTTTTTTAAATTACTTATTTACAGGTGGGGTGACATGTCACAGCACAAACATGGAGGGTGGAGGACAACTTTAGGAGTCAGTTCTCTGCTTCCACCATATGGGTGCCAGGGACTTAATGGTGAATCCCTTTAGCCACTGAGACGTCTCTCTGGGTCCCAGAAATATTTTTGCATCGAGATGAAAAGGCTCTGACGGCAGGGTAGACAGGGACAGGGATGGGACCATCTGTTGAACTGAAGAAAGAAGTCTGTGGTTTGAGTACTTTGAGGGCGTTAGAAGGTTCTGGAGCACTCTGGGGTGCTTAATGGCTAAAGTGCATATCTGCCTTTGATCTCAGCTTCTGTTTGGTGTTGTTTTCAAGTCCCCTGGGGCAGTACTGTTAAGGTTTGCCTACTTGCTGAGCACAATTAATGCAGTGTGTAAAGATTTCATTAGCATGCGGAGAGGCTGAGATAATCTGCCGCCTTTGTGGTAATACTAATGATTTCATCTAAAAATGTTCAGCCCTGTGACTGTGCTTTGATCAAAGGAAAGTTGTTTGTGTCCCTGAGGAGTCAAACTCAGTCCCACATGATACATATTTATTTGGGATGGATGGGGTTTCTTGACTTGTAGATTTCACAGGGATGTGTTATTTGTAAGAAGAGGGTGGCTATGGAGGGACAACAAAGAGGGCTTGGCCAGCTAGGACCCCGATCCACTTCCTCTTCTGCCCTATGTTTCTCTCTTTGGCTGTGATGGAAGTGATTTGAGGGAGGACAGGGCTTATTTAGTTTCTGCTTCCGGGCCATAGTCTATCGTTGAAGAATGTCAGGGCAGGAACTCAAGGTGGGGACCTAGAAGGCCTGATTGCTGTGCCATGTAACATTATCTCTAACCAGGGAAGGTACTCACATCATGAAAGTAGAGGAGGAACTTTGAAAGATGCTTCCTTGCTCATAGGCTCATGCTAGCTTTTTTACATAGTCCAAGACTATCTGCCTAGGGAATGGTGCCACCCATAGTGGGCTAGACCATTCTATAGCAATGTCTCCCATAGATACAATCACAGGCCAAGCTGTTCTAGACCATTCTTCAATCTAGACTTCTCTCTGATGACTCTAGACTGTTTCAAAATGTCAGAAGAAAATAACCACAATATCCTCTCCTACATATTTATGTAGTCTTTTCTTCTTTTGTGGAACTCATTTGTAAAGTCTTTGATGATCACTTGGGAAAGCTAGTTAATCTTTCTGAGTGTTGTTTTTCTGAGGTGTAAGTGTTGGTACTCTGCATTTGCAATCCAACATACTGGGTTCAGATCTTGGTTGGGCAGTGCCATCATTTACTCCAAAAATAGAAGGTTCTAGGCAGCTAACACATATTAATTTTATGCACTTTGGTGTGGCTGTATAGGGGGGACTGACTGTCTGCCTTCATGACTATTTGATAAATAAATAAATGGCCCGGGATATGACAGGAATATCCATCTATCTTGGCCTCATTATATGTTCTTCCTCCTAGACTCCACTCCTCCTAAACTCCACTCCTTCACCTCCATCATCTTCCTCTTGGATCTGGGAGAAGGAGGGTATGTTGGTTCAAATGAGAAATGTCCTCCTTAGGCTGAGGCATTTGAACGCTTAGTCCCTGGCTGGTGGCACCGTCTGGGAAGGTTTAGGAGGTGTGGTCTTGCTGGAAAAAGTGTTGAGTGTTTAGATCTTTGCCTACTTTGAGTTTGCTCTCTCTGGTTCATGTTTTGTGGTGGAGTTGTGATTTCTCAGCCTTCTGTTCATGCCACCATGTGTCCCACTGTGATGGAATCTTAGCCCTCTAGAAGTGTGAACCAAGATAAACTGTCTTCCTTTTGGTGACAGGGTCTCAGTTCATTCTTCCTTTTAGGGAAGTGGCTGGTAAGTTTCATGGCTGTTCTGGGCTTAGATGCTTTTTCCTCAGCTCTGGGAAAATGAAGTCACCCCAAGAATGAGAAGCAGGAGCAGAGGCTAGAGTTTAATTCACAACTCCTCACAATGGCATACTCATTCTTCACCCATTCATAAATCCACACACCCAGCCATCCCTCATTCATTCATTCATTCATTCATTCATTCATTCATTCTCCATTCACTCATTCACTAACTCATCCAGCATTCTGTTTAAGAGATGGATGTGGAGGAGTTCTATGCTTCGCATTCTAGGAAGAACATGGTGATCTAAATAGATATTTATTCTTCCACAGAAGATCATATACTCCAGTGCGGGTAGCTCTGAGACTGTCATGGAGGCCTATGAGGAAAGATGGCATATCAACATGGCATTTGTGGGTCTCTACAAATTCAGGACTATTTATTTTGTTTTTTACTTCTGTAAGAAAGTCTGCTGGAGTTTTGATAGGGCTGCTTCTGACAGCTTTGGGTAGTATGAACACTTTAGCAAAAGTGAGTTTTCAGCTCTCCAATTTGTTCATTTTCTTTCATGTATGTCTTATATTCGTTGCGACACAATTCTTCAATCTTCTTAGTTAAGTATTATTCCTAAGGCCATTCATCCATCCATCCACCATTTGTTTTGTTTATTTATTTTTTGAGTAAACTTCTCACTGTACAGATGAGCCTGACTTTGAACTGGCAGCCACCCTCCTGCCTCTGCATGCTCCACCACACCTAGAAATTATTTGATACAATGGTGAATGGAACTAGACTGATTTCCTTTTTGCATGATTCATTATTAATGTACAGAGATGCATCTGATTCTTAATGTTGGTTTTGTATCCTGCAACTTTATTAGCTCTCTCTCTCTCTGTGTGTGTGTGTGTGTGTGTGTGTGTGTGTGTGTAATATGAGTGGATGTATCTGAGGGTGTATATGGGTGAATGTGGAGAGGGCATAAGACAGTTCTACATGTACGAACATGTCAAATTCAGCTAAATACTTCTGTTTCTTTCCAGTTTGGAAACTATTTGCTTCTCTTATCTGATTGCCCTATCTGGCATTTCAGTATTATTTTGAGTAGGAACACGCGCAGCACGCACAGTATATCTGCCTTGTTCTCCAGCTTTGAGTCCGTTTTCCTCCTTGAGTATAATGTTAGCTATGGGTTTTTCAGGCTGGGCTTTCCTATTTGAAGTTGGTTTCCTTGTATCATGAGCCAGCTAAGAATCTTTATTATTACCATATAAGGTTTTTTTTCAAAGATGTTTTCTGCCTGTATTGAGATAATTGTATGAAGTTTGTCCCTCTATGATGATCTATCACACTGATTTCTCAACATACCTTGAGCCATCTGTACCTTACAAAAATAAACCCCACTTTATTCTGACTTCTGATCCCTTTAATGGACTATTGGTTTTGGCTTATTAATTTTTTTGTTGTGGATTTTTTTTCATTCTTGTCCTTCATGACTGAGGTGTTGATTTCTTGGAACATCTTTCTTTGACTTTGCCCTCAACTTTTTCTTTCTTTCCTTCTTCTTTCTTTTTGTTCTGAAGGGAGCTTTGCTATTTGCCTGCTGTGGGGGGGGGGAGGGTTTAAGAAGGATCTGTGTCATCCTTTAGTAATATTCTGAGTAACAGAGCCAGGTGTGGTGGAGCACACAGGAGGCAGACAGGTGCATCTCTGTGAGTTTCTGGCCAGCCTGGTCTACAGAGTAAGTTCCAGAACAGCCAGAGCTACATCAGGAAACTCTGTCTTGAAAAACAAACCAAATATACTAACAAGCAAAACATGTGAAGTAGAATTTACAGGGGGAGTTGTTGATTCTAGCATTTTCTTTGCTGGGGGTGTTCATGATTACTGGCTTGTTTGTTTACTTATTTATTATCTATATTTGTTATTTACCTACTGAACCTTATGGTTCATTAGTCTCTAGAGGCTGAATATTTCAGGGAATTTAGCCATTTCTTCTACTTTGCTCAAAGCAAGTATTGCTTTTCATATCAGTCCTCTATGGTCATTTTTAAATTTCTGTGATATTATTTACCATGTCTACTGTTTCCTGTTTCCAGGCATTTTTATTTTACTTGATCAAACTATGGCTTTGCCATTTTTAATTCTTCTTTTCTCAAGGTAGTTAGATCATCTCTGCCCTCTTTCCTTCTTCGGTTTTCGATTCACTTGTTTCTGTCGTGATCTTTACTGTTTTCTATCTTCTGCTAACTTTGGATTCAGTTTGGTTGTTTTAAGTTTCTGAGGTGCAAGGTTCAATGGTTTACTTGACTTCTTACTTTAAATATTGATGTAAACAACTGTAAACATTGGCTCTTACTAACATTCTGAATGAAACTTTTTCCCTGTTATTTCTCTGTATTTCTCTTTTCTTCCTTTGTTCAACGATTCACTATTTAACATTCTGTGTTTGTGAGCTTTCCTGTGTTCTTCTAGTTATCTGTTTCTGGTTTTGTTCCGCCCTGGTGAACAAGACACTTGTAAGTCTCCCGTTCCTCTTAAATTCGTTAAGACTTACTTTGTAGCGATGCTTCCGGTCCGCACACAAGGATGCGTTTTCCAGCCACCCTCGCTCTTGAGTAGGAAGCCCCGTGTACTCTGTTAAGCTCATTTGATCTCGTGTGCTGTTTGAGTCTGCTGTTTTCTTATTGATTTCCTGTCCGAGTGATCTATCTGTTATTGAAAATGGGGTATTGAATTCTCCTATTATCGTACTGCTGTCTATTTCTCCTTTCAGGTCTATCAATATTTGGGTTTTTTTTTAGATTTACGTTGAGCGCACACAACATGTAATCGGTTTACCTTCCTGTTGAGTTGGCTTCTCTTGAACAATTACACAATGACCTTGCTTCCCTCTTGTGATAGGTTTTTTTAACGGAAGTCTATTTTTACTTAATATAAGCATAGCCACTCCCATACTCTTGGGGCTAAACTTTAGAGAGGGTATCTTCCCCCATTGCTTAACTTTCAACCTAGGCGTGTCCTTAAAGCTACAACGAGCCTCTTACACTCAGTACTCCATAGACTCTTCTCTATTAACACGGTCCTCAGCTGCTCCACATCATTTCACTGATGAGTTTAATCCACTTACATTAGAGACGTTATTGATAGGTGCGGACTTATTACCGGCATTTTCCTAATTATTGTTCTTTGTTTCAGAGGTCCTTTCTCCCCACTCCCTTTTCGTATCTATGGCAGTGACTGCCGTGAACTTTACATAAAACTTCATAGGTCATAACATTATTTTAGCCTGGTCATTACTCAACTTTAATTGCACTTAAAAATTCTACACTTTACTCTCCGTGGACGTCAAATTTTACTTTGTTTTCTATTATGTGTCCATTAAGAGAGTTTGTGTGCCTGTGGGGGTCGAGGGGGGGGTGTTGTTGTAGCCATGCACATGCGCATGGGCTTGCACATGCTCTGTAGTTATTACTTCAGTCTTTTACCTTATATGGCATAGACCATATACTCTCCTGCCTGTGCATTTAGAATGATGTTGCACATGGATATTTTCCCTCAGCACCTTTTATTTTAACCTGAACAACTCCTTTTAGTAGATAATGATTGTCTCACCCCCAGTATCTAAATCTCCTTGATTCCTAATGATGGCTTTGCTAGGTATAGGATCCTTGATTATAGGATCCTAGGTATAGGTCTGGTGCATTTTAGCTTAGTTACATAACTCTCTTATCTCAGTCCCCAGGCCTGAAGCATTTCTTCTGAGAGACCTGACCAAATTCTAAGGGCTCCATTGTGTGTAACACCCCACTTTCCTGCTACTTTCAAAATTTTCATCTTCTCTTTGACTTTTGATGGTTTGATTACAGTGTGACCTGGATAGGTCTCTTTCAGCTCCATCTCTTTGGAAGCCTTTGGAGTTGAGGAATCTGGATGTCCATTTCCCACCTCGGACTTGGGACGTTTTCTGTTTGTGTATCTCTAGTGTCTTCTTCTTCAGTGGAGCATATCTGGGGCAAGCTTGCTGCTGTGGCTTGATTTTTTCTGACATGCTCTCAGTGCTCACGAGCTTTGTCCAAGCGTCTCCTTAGAACTCAGTACAAAGTCACCAAGGTGTGGACAGGGTGAAAGGAGTCTGAGCTGTGACCAAAATCCATTAGGACTTGCATTCTGTCCCCAGCACCAAAGTAAAATAATCCTGGAATGAAGACGTGTGCTAGAAACCCCAGCACTGGGGAGACAGAGACAGGGAATTGCTTGGGGTTGTGGGCTAGCTGGTCCCCATCTACTCATGAGGTCAGGGTTCAAGTGCCTGTTCACACTCACTCATGCCTGCATGTGTATGTGAGTATTCCCTCTCTCTCTCTCTCTCTCTCTCTCTCTCTCTCTCTCTCTCTCTCTCTCTCTCTCTCTCACACACACACACACACACACACTGCAGATGCTCAGTTAGGAAATTTGGGGACGGTGGTTGATAAAGTAATACTGTGGGTGAGGCCACCAATGAATTAGCCCAGTCTTTTCTCATACATATAGTTCCTTCCCACAATCTTTCTAGTAGGTTATCTCTGATGGGCCAGGCATGGTGGTACTCACTTTTAATGCCAGCATTGTGAGTTCAAGGCTAGCCTGGTCTACATAGTTCCAGGACATCTGGGATTAAATAGAGAAACTTCATCTTGAAACCAAACAAAACCAAATGAAATGAAACCAAACCAATCAACCAAACAAACAAACAAAACAACAACAAACCCCACAATTGATCAACTAAGTTAATTAATTTAAACACACATATTTATAAAAACAAATGCTAAGAGAGAATTATCTATAGTCTGGAATGGTACCCAGGACTATAATTTCTGCAGAGTTGGAGGTAGGAGACTCAGGAGTCAGAGGCTATCCTAGGCTACATGGCAAGTTCAAGTACTCTTGGGATACAGTTTAAATAGGGGGGAGGAGAAGCTGGAGGAGGAAGAAGAAGAGATGGAGGAGAAGGAAGAGGAGGTGGAAGAGGAAGAAGAAGAGATGGAGGAGGAGGAAGAAGAGATGAAGGAGGAGGAGGAGGAAGAAGAGAGAGGAGGAGGAGGAAGAAGAGATGGAGGAGGAGGAAGAGGAGGAGGAAGAAGAGGTGGGGGAGGAGGAGGAGGAAGAAGAGATGGAGGAGGAGGAAGAGGAGGAGGAAGAAGAGATGGGGGAGGAGGAGGAGGAGGAAGAAGAGATGGAGGAGGAAGAAGAGGAGGAGGAAGAAGAGATGGGGGAGGAGGAGGAGGAGGAGGAAGAAGAGATGGAGGAGGAGGAAACGCAGGAAGAGGAGATGGAGGAGGAGAGAAACATGTTACCAGTGGGAGCCTTGGATGAAGTGTGCTCATCCATAGCTCAGAACATCCTAAGACAGGACCTAACTAATCTTCTGCTGTGTCTCACTTGGATGCTCCTCACCAAGCCTGTGTCTCCTTCTGGAGGCCTCTGACTTGACTCTGATCTGCCTGCTTTTCTCCCCTCACCCAACCCTGCGGAGGCCTGAGGGGACCCTGGGTGATGCTTCTTCCACAGAGGAGTCTGGAGGCTCCTTTGATGTGGGTGTGGTCTAGGAAGGAATCACTTTGGAAAGACAGCCTGACAGATCTCAGGTCCGTTGCCATGGCACCAAAGCTGCATATTCTGGAAGTCTGATTTCGTTTTAGGATGTGGTGACTGCTAATTACAGAGAGCTACTCGTCCCTTTGCCTATCCCTAGGATATTCTCTCTCTCCCTCTCCCTCCCCCCCTCAAGATTTCTGACTATTTCTTTGAACTCCATTTTTCCTAATTCTTTTCTGTGATATGCATACATATGCATCACATATAATATGTGTAATAGAGCTAAAATGAGAGAGAAAGAAGGAAGAGAGAGAGAGGAGAGAGAGAGAGAGAGAGAGAGAGAGAGAGAGAGAGAGAGAGAGAGAGGCTTACCATAGTTGAGGCTGTTTACTTTCTTGGTTGTCATGGAGGCTGAAAGCCAGATTAGGAACCTAAATAGTTAAGCCAGACTCAGGAAGGGAAGAGTGGGCAGATGGGATCTAAGTAGACCTTGGCCCAGCGGTGACTCAGAAGGGACAGGTTTGGGCTTTAGGAGAATGCAGCGAGGTGAGGGGTGTGAAGTAGGTAGAATGGGGATGAGTCAGGACCTGGAGGCTGACTTCCAAGGTCCCCTATGCTCCTGAGCAGGCAGAATGTCTCCTTTAGCCCTTGAAGTATCTCCTGGACATATTATCTGAGTTCCCCTTGCCTGTGGTCTGGTCTTTGGACACCACGGCTTAGAAGGCTGAAGCTCCTTTGGGGTGTTGGTGAATCCTTGGCAACATCCACAATCCCATCAAGAGCTCGGGCTCATCCAGCATGAGGGTCGCAGAGCTTTCGCCTTTTGCCTCTTCCATCTACCTTGGTGTACACAGCCGCCATTAGCCATGTCCAATAGGCTCTGTGGAACCTTTAAACGTATTCAGTTAGAACGTAAAATAAGAGATTGCTTAGGACGATAAACTAGTTTATATGTGTGTGTGTGTGTGTGTGTGTGTGTGTGTGCAGGTATGTGCAGATTGGTGTCTTTTCTCTTAATGTCCTACCTTATTTATTGAGATAGAGTTTCTTGTTCAAACTCAGAGCTCACCAATGCAGGTGTTCTGCAGAGCAGCTTGCTCTGTTAAGCCATGTCAGCCTTCTAGGCCAGACTTATAAGTGGGTCACCCTTGGTCACCTAACACTTACATGGGTTCCAGGGATCTGCAGCTGGCGCATCTGCCCAACCCCGGGGACAAGTCTTGAGGGTCCATAGTGTGTGTACTTTCATAACAGGACATTGAGCTATACAGGGCATCCTGTCTGCAAGCCCCAGGAAGCTTGAGGTTGCCCTAGGCTTTGACGGCTGAGCTTCAGCGAGTGCCGAGGGCAGTGGGTGCTTGCTCTAACTAGACTGGAGCAGCTGCTTTGAGATGGTAGGCTGTGCCAAACAGTGAAGCAGCTGGTCACTCCCTGTACCTCCTCACCACCTTGGCTGGTGGCCTGACCTACTTCATGTTCACACAGGTCCAGAGCTCATCCACACATCACCTCAGTTGAAGACCAGGAGTGACTCACTTCTCTTTTCCAGTGTACGTTTCAGAAAGGCAGCTCATTTGTGTGACTGGGGTAACCCTGTGGCCCCTTAGGTAGTTACTCGGGCATGTCCTCAGCACATACGTCACCTCACCAACAAGCCTGGTTCTCCTTAAGCCTATAGATGAGGCAGAAAACAAAGAGCCCAGCCTTGCAACCAAGGAGACAGGGTCATGAACCCTGGCCATGCTGTTGGTTGGCTGAAGCCAAGTTGCTCAAGATGACAAGATTCTGTGAATTCCTCTCTTACTAAGTGGGTTATGTATAGATAGCATCGGTGCCCAACATGGCCATAAAGACTGAGCACACTGCAGCCTGTCCAGTGCCCGTCTGTAGATACTAACACACTAATACTCGCTGACCCTAGGGTAGGCTTTGTCCTGAGGCCTTGAAATCCATCCACACATTAAACCTTCCCACACGTTCTGCAGATATTGTCATTGTCCCCTGCTTAGGGCTGGGGAAACAGGCAGAGGGGTGGGGCCACTTTCCTGGGATGATCTCTAAGTAACTGGGCAGGCTAAGATTAGAAGGGAGACCTCGCAGCTTTAAACATCTGTCTAATTTATAAAATGACCATGACAGTGTTTTATGAATCCAGTCTCTTTGGGACTTCCTGTGAGTTGTTTGAACCCCAGTGGGAACCCCCAAAATAACTTCAGGCTTGTATTTTTTCCACTGTGGGAAGCAATATCAGATCCCAGGCTCTGAGGTCTCCATTGCGCTGGGGCTTACTTTACAGCGAGATCTGACTAAATCCTGCCTCTTCGGCTCTCTCTGCATCTCTCTCTTTTTCTCTCTCCCTCTTTTTTCTCCCCTCCCCCTCTTCTCCCCTCTCTCCTTTCTCTCTTTCTCCCAGAGGGACTCTCAGTCTCTTATTCAAAGTGAACACTACCGACCAAGAGGAAAAAGAGAAAAAGAAAAAGTATCTAAACCCAGAAATGAAGACATCAGCGGAGCTTGCTGACAGGACCTTTGCTCTAACCGGAAAGAAAGATAAAGGAAGTCACAGAGAGCTCTCTTGACTGATTTCCGTTTAAAGGAAGAAAAATTGACACCAGTCCCCAAGCCCCTGATGAGGAGCAGTGGCTGACCTGTGCTTGGCAAGGGAAAGCCCGATATCACCTGGCTCGCCCTGTGTTTGTAGCATCGGGCTGTGAGGTGCAGATATCCACTGAAATCAGGACATGGAATGGGGTGTGGTGAATCTGATGTGGTGGGAAGTATGGAGAGGAGGTCTGTGAAGATGGACTTGACCCCATGGGAGATGAGATTGGTCACAGACGATGTCTGCTCATCGCCCCTCTCTTGGACACAGGATCAATCTTGATCTTCCCTTTTACAGCTGCCCCAGGAATGATGGGTTGCGTTATTTTCATCTCAGTTTGAGAACATTGAGGTTTAGGGTGTTTTGGCAGGAAGCCTGTGGCTGCCATAGTTAATATCACCCCATGATTCTGATATGGGGCTACAGAACCACTGATCTCTTTTAAAGACTTACCTCTCTCTGTCACTGTCTCTGTCTCTCTGTCTCAGCCTCTCTCTCTCTCTCTCTCTCTCTCTCTCTCTCTCTCTCTCTCTCTCTCTCTCTCTGTGTGTGTGTGTGTGTGTGTGTGTTTGTGTGTGTGTGAGAGAGAGAGAGGGGAAGGGAGATGGAGAGAGAAAGCAAGATTGAGCTAAAGTCACAGGTGGTCATGAGCTACCTTGTGTGGGTGCTAGGGTGCTCACATATTCAGGAAAAGCAGCTGAGCTGCTGAGCCATCTCTCCAGGCCCCCAAACCCCTCACTAATCCCTTTTAAATTAATTACAGAGCCCAGGAATTTGCAATACTTTTTATAGAAAATTCTTAGTTTACTCATTTGGTCTTTGAGCTTTAGTGTTAGAATAAAATGAATGTCGACATTTATTGAGCACCTACTGTGTGCTTGACATCACATGTTAAAGTTTGGAGGTCTGAAAGGGTGGAAGAGAACAGGAAAGGGGAGGGTGGAGCAGAGTGTGTCTGAGGCCTGGGATGGTTTGGCCATTAGAAGATATGGACCCATATGGCTTGGAAGGAAGTTTCTTAGACACTGGCAAAAGACATGAACTGGGGAAGGGGACTGTGAGGGGAAGATGCCTCTCAGATCTTCTTCCTTCTCGTTGCTGGGTTTTGCATTTATTTATTTATTTTTATTTATTTATTTATTTATTTATTTATTTATGTTTACATGCATCGCTTGTCTGCTTGCTCACTCTCTCAAGTGTTACTGTGTCTATGTGTGATTGTGTGTGTCAAGGTGTTACTATGGAAGCATACTCACATGTTATTGTGTGTATAAAAGTGTTACTATGGAAACATGCTCACATGTGGTTGTGTGTCAAGGTGTTACTATGGAAGCATGCTCACCTGTGGTTGTGTGTGTCAAGGTGTTGCTATGGAAGCATGCTCACCTGTGGTTGTGTGTGTCAAGGTGTTGCTATGGAAACATGCTCACATGTGGTTGTGTGTGTCAAGGTGTTACTATGGAAGCATGCTCACATGTGGTTGTGTGTGTCGAGGTGTTGCTATGGAAACATGCTCACCTGTGGTTGTGTGTGTCAAGGTGTTGCTATGGAAACATGCTCACCTGTGGTTGTGTGTGTCAAGGTGTTGTTATGGAAGCATGTGGTTGTGTGTGTCAAGGTGTTGCTATGGAACTCAGAGAACAATTTGCAGGAGTCAGATTTTTCCTTCCACCCTGTAGCTCCTCAGGATCGAACTCAGGTCATCAGATGCAACCGCCATTACCTACTGAGCCATCTTGCTACCCCCACAGCCCCCATACTGATTTCTCACATGACTGTCTGCCAGCAAAGAGATTCTGTTTGTGTTTTGACCTGTGTCCTGGAGGTGGCCATGAGACCCTGTTGTGATCATTAGGGCCTAGATGGAGAACTCTGGAAATGCTGCTTGTGTAGCAATTCAAGGGCAAAGCTATTCAGCGAAGTCTCATTCCTGTTCTTACACACTGCCTTTGGCACCAGGGGTTAAGGCTGCCATCTTGGGAGCACGCATTGACAAATTCAGGCAGCCAAGGGGCTAAGACTGGAGCTCAGCGGGGAGACTGGTTGTCTATCTTGAACTGATGCCTAGCACCACACAAGCCAGGCATGGTTGTGCACACTTGTAATTCCTGCACTTGAGAGGTGGAGGCAGGAGGATGATGAGTTCTATACCAGCCTGAATCACATGAAGATAGATTCTGTCTCTAGAATACTAAAAAATAAAGCCCCAGGTTTTAGTGCTGGGTTTGCATGTGCTGTGAGCTCACCAATATCCTTGAGGTCCCATCTGCAAGCATTTGCAGGTCTCCATCTACAGGGGCTAGAGCCCTGACTTCTCCCCCAACACTTCCTCCCTGACATGGAAGAGGGAAAGGCGCCTGGCTTCTCTGTCTGAGCCCCACCCCCACCCCCAACCCCAGCTTCAGCATGGTCCTGGACGATTCTACTTGGCAGCATATGTTAAAGGTTACCAACCTACTTCCCTCTGGCTTTTACATTTCCCTGGATTTTATCCTCTCTGGGTCCTACTGGGGCTCTGACCCGAAGCATGCATGTGCCGACCTCTGCACGCTCCCAGAATCAACAGATTGTGCCTCACAGGTGAAAGAGGAGAGCAATTTTCTTCAAGATGTGGCCTAAACCATTTAATGTCTCTCAAGGGCAGGCATGAAAGGGCTCCCATTCCACTGCCAGTGCTGTCTGGGTACCCAGAGGACACTCTACTACATCTGAGCAATTTGTTCAACCTCTGCCCCAGGTAGGGTCTGTCTGAGTGTTGCAGAATTCAATCCACACAGCAGCGATGGCCTCAGCCAGATTGGAGGAACTGAAAATAATTAATGTGGAAAAATATTTAAAGATAAAGATAACTGGGCTCTTTTAGAAAGTGATTGGACATTCATCTGAAAGGAAGATCTGGTACTGAATTCCTGTGACAGATGTAATAGGACTGAGACCTAAGATGGTTTTTCTTTCATTCTTTTTTTTTTCTTTTGAGACACCATCTCCTACTGTAGCCCAAGCTGGTATCAAACTTACAGTAATCCTCTTGCCTCAGCTTTCTGAATACTGGAATTATAGGTGTGAGCTGATACTTCTGAGTGGGGCAGGGTGGGAATTACAAGCTAGGACTCCAACCCACAGGTTTCTCTGTCCTCAGCCTACTTCTCTTCCAAATTAAGTGGTAAAGTCTTGAGCCATTGGAGAAGCTTACGATCAGGGGAGGGAGGGATCCCTGTGGCTCAGAGGTTCCAGGCTCCAAAATAAAAGACATACAGCTCAGACCCTGGCTGAATTATAGTTGCTTCTTGGATAAGATGTTTCTCTCTGAGCTTCAGTTTCCCCAAAGATCCACTGCAAGGATTGATAGGGGATGGCATGGGGCTGTGAAGTGGCTGGTATGGAGTTGACCCCTACTGTGTGCTGGTAGAACCCAGGTCAGGTTTACATGTCCCTGGAGAGAATGTCCGCAGCATGGAGAAACAGAGATCAAAGAGTCCCAGCTCTGTCTGTTCCGGGGCCTCTTGCTCTTCTAGACATCTTTTGGTGGCTTGTCTCTACCTACTGACAGTGGTCTTCCTGGAGGCAAAACCCTCATCAAGCTAGCTGATAATATAATCCCCTTGTGAGTGATTAACATTGTGGGTATGTGTGGCTTTGGTCAGATAACTCACTAAACCTGTTTGTCTCACTGAGAAATGGGACTCAGAACTTTAGAGGTCAGGAAGATGGTGTAGTTGCTAAAAGCATTTGTACAAAGCTTAAGGACCCAAGTTCAATCTCTGGAGTCCGAGAACAGGCCTAGAGCTGTGGAGGCAGAGATAAAGAGATACTCAAGGCTCTCTGACCAGCCAGCCTCACCTACATAGTGAATGCCAGGCCAGATCCCTCCTCAAAAAGAAAAAGATGGTGCCTGAGGATAGTCCTTTGACCTCTACACACATAAATAGACATGTGCTCACATGCATGCATGCAAGCACATGACACACCTGTACACACATGAAAACAGTACTTTCCCCACAGGAGAATTGAATTAAGCTGACCACATACAGTGCCTGACACACACACACAATGCCTTAGCAAACCCCCATTGAGCTCTTATGAGATTTCCTGTTGTTAACTGTCCTGTTGTTTCCAGTAAGCTAACTGTACTGGCTGGATTTGTGTGCCAACGTGACACAGGCTGGAGTTATCACAGAGAAGGGAGCTTCAGTTGGGGAAGTGCCTCCATGAGATCCAGCTGTGGGGCATTTTCTCAATTAGTGATCAAGGGGGTAGGGCCCCTTGTGGGTGGTGCCATCCCTGGGCTGGAAGTCTTGGGTTCTATAAGAGAGCAGGCTGAGTGAGCCAGGGGAAGCAAGCCAGTAAGAAACATCTCTCCATGGCCTCTGCATCAGCTCCTGCTTCCTGACCTGCTTGAGTTCCAGTCCTGACTTCCTCTGGTAATCAACAGCAATGTGAAAGTAAGCTGAATAAACCCTTTCCTTCCCAGTTTGCTTCTTGGTCATGATGTTTGTGCAGGAATAGAAACCCTGACTAAGACACTAACCACCCTGTCTCAGAGCTGCCATTCTCAGATGGCCTCACTGAAAGGTGACAGTGGTTTTGTTTTGTTTTTGTTTTTTCTCTTTCTGGAATATCTGGAAGATTCAGCAATCCAGGGCAAACTGTCACCAAAGACACTTCCTTAGGCACCCGTGTCTCCCCAGTTCTAGACATCTGTCTCATTCCTGCAAGCCGGAGTGGACGTCCATCACTGTCAAGTGCTTTGACTCATGTGAGTCTCCAGCTTTACTCAGGACTTGCAACAGCTTAGACCATCATCCACCTGGCCCATAAAACCCAATTAAAGGTAAATGTGTGCAGCCAGCAATTCCACCTTTCCATTCTCCTCGAAAATGCTCAGTTGGAGGCCCATAAAAGGGTTGTTCGTCACCTCTCTATTTGCGGTGGCAGCAAAACAGAGCACGCTTGCTTGTGCAGCATGAGGAGACTGAATAAATCACAGCCCGTCTCTTGAATGAAAGGACACTCAGCAGCTTAAAGCTGTGGGAAGGATCTATGGAAAGATCCTCAGGACAGATTGATAGATTGGGGGAAATGGCAGAATAATTGCATCTTTGTAAACACAAAATGGAAAGCTGAGTTAATGAACGTGGCATGTAGCTGGGCACAGAGAAAGCTCCGGAAAGTAGCTCAGCGGTGAGGCTGAGTGAGTTAGATTGCAGGGCAAAGAAAGCAAGCCAGAGATTTCCTCCTTGAAAATATGAATGTTTTCTAACAAGAACTCACCAAATAACGCACATACACATTCATGTGCTTACATGCATGAATGCTTGTATGAACACACAGAGACATGCATGCACACACAAATTTACATGTGCACAGACACACGACACACTCAAGCATGAAAACATGCATACACATACACACATGTGCACAGGCATGCACACATATACACATACATGCATATACATGGACATGCACACACATAGGCATGCATGCATACACAAGTGCATGAAGCCATACATGCACACAAACACACACATGCACAGACATGCACACAGTCATGCATGAAGGCACATATGCACACATATACACAGACATGCATATACAAAGACATGCACACACACAAATACAAGTGCGTGAAGGCATGCATGCATACACACACATCCATGCACATGCACAAATCCATGTATGCACACATACACATAGACACGCACACATGCTGGCATGTGCACACACACAGACACCCTGACATGTGTGCACACACACACACAGACGTGCACACACGCTGACATATGCACACACACAGACACACACACACACTGACATGTGCACACACACACACACACACACACACACACACACACACTGAACTGAGGGTATAGCTTAGTTGGTAGAATACTTGCTGAGCATGCGCAGAGTTCTGGTTTGATTCCCCAGCACCACATTAACTGAGGTGTGGTAGTGCCTGTCTGTCATCCCAGCACTTAGGTGGTAGAGGAAGGATGATCTGGAGTTTAAGGCTATCCTTGGCTACCAAGGAAGCTGGAGGCCAGCCTGGGCTACATAAGACTCTACCTCAAACCCTTATTCACACATGGAACATTACGATCACAACATGGATTAACACAATCCAAGTTCAATTCTGTTAAAATGAAGTAATGGAGTGTTCCCGGGAAATTGCAGGCTGCTCTAGCCTGCACACTCTATGGTGTGGGGCAAGGACCCTTGGATGCCAAGAGCTATGCATAACTTAAGTCACAAGCAAAACCAGGCAGAAGGAAGCTAGACTGTGTAAGGCAAGCTCCTGGCTACACTGGGTGGTGAAGCAGCCCCAGGGGATGCCTATAGAAGCTTCTAGACACAGCAGTGCTCTCTCTTGATCTGTGTTCAGGCTGTACTGGTCTGTCCAGTTTAGGAAAATTCATTAAGTTGAGCGCCTATGATTTGTGTACTTTTCCATATGCGTGTCGCACACCAGTAAATGTTAAAAAGAAAAAGAGTCAGGGCATTAACTTTTTTTTTTTTTTATATGACAGGAGGAGAAAGCCCTTTATCTTCCTAGAAAATCCACCATAAACCGGTCATTCCATTTGGGAAGGCTTTAACAGGAGTAAACAATCATTTATTTAATGAAGGGAGGAGCCCGTAGCTTTCATCAGATTTTCAAAGGGAGCCTTCACCCCCAGAGCGATTAAGAACAAATGCTAAGACTGGAGGGGGTGGAGGGACTGAAGAAAGAGATTCAGAGAGAAATATGCTTCCTGCTATCAAGGTATCCGCCAGGAAATGTCAAGGGAAGGCTGCAGGAAGCATGGGGGTCATGGTCAGTTCGAAGCACAGCCCTACTTCAAGTTCTTGGCCATTGGTGCCTCTCTCCAGCCCGCAGGGTGGGGGCTCACCTCTCCCTGCACACGTGCAGTTCACAGCGGCCCAGACGCTAAAAGGTGATTTAGAGGGAGGCTCAGGCTGGGGGCGGGGTGCTCTAGGGGGGAAGGTCTCCCCCAGACTCTTGTAATTTAGGGACGATTCTTGAATTCCCCCGGGCATTGGCTCCTGGCAGAAAATAAATGTGGGTCACTCCTGGGATAGATGCTCCTCGGCATGTGTGTCCCTGTGAAGAGAGATGGATGGCCGGGGCAAGAAGTTTTCCTCCATAAATCACACAGCATTTGAAATAGACCTCTTTCCTTATGCGAGGCGAAGGGAGACAGGAAGTGAGGGTAGACACAGGTGCGGGCCATTTGCAAAGGCAGAGGGATGAGTTAGGGGGCAGAGGCAAGGACTGGGACACTGGAGGACACAGCATCCTTCAGGCGTGCCCCTAGGCGGCATAGCATTGTGAGGACCCATGATGGACCAGCCTCCATTTCCGGACTCCTTAGGTTCCGTCTTGCATTACTGTTGCTAGGTTTCTTTTCTTGGTCTGCCCACTTTCTGTCTTTTGTTTCCCTTTCTCAGCAGCCCCCGGGAAAAGAGTTTACAGATGCAGGTTCAGGTTCAAACCCCTGGCTCTGCTGCAAGCTGGCTGTGTGAACTTTTAGTGACTTCAGCTCTCTGATCCTTGCACGTCCCGTCTATAAAACGTCCACCTCGCAGTGTTCTTGTGAAGGATTAAAAGAGATTAAAGGAGACCAGAGGCCTTCTGCGTGGCACTTAACTGATTTTCAATTCTTGGTTATAACTGTTCCTTATGCCTTCCTCCACATCAATGGGCCTTTGACAAGCCGGGCGACTTTCTCCCGGGAGATGTTTGGCAACGTCCTCAGACATTTCTGGATGTCACACTGGAGGCAGGAAGGTGGTGCTGGCATCTAACAGAGACAAGCCAGACATGCTCCCCGACTGTCCTGGAAGGCACAGGGAACCTTCCCATGGCAAAGAGGCTCTCGGCCCAGCCCAGATGTTGACAGAGACTGCGGAAGCTTGCTGTAGGCTGTGCATAGTGTGCTTGTCTTCCATGTGGTTACCAAGCTGTCTCACTCGTCCTCTCTCCTCTTGCCTTTGTATCTATCGCTCGGGAGAGATATTTTGGGATCAGTTAAGCAACCTCTCTGAGTTGTAGAAATGATCGTGTGTACCTTTTTGTTTTGTTTTGTTTTGTTGCGGTGGCGGTGGAGGTAGGAGGAGGGAGGGAGGGTTAGCTAGACTGGGATATAGGAATGACAGCTCCAAACACTGCTCAGAAACATCGGTGACCTTCCCTATCAACAGCCTGTGGAGGACTCCAGACCTTTGCGAAGATGGTGCCCCATCTGATGGGTTTCTTTGTTCTCAGAAGAATCTCCTTTCGCTTCATTTTCTGCCTTTTCTTCCTTTTTTTTTCTGACTTCCCTGAGGTGGGAATGGGGTTGGGGGTTGGGGGTTGTGTCTGCTGCTGGTTAAACTCACAGTTTCAAAGCCAGCCCCCCGCCCTGAGCTCCGCTCTGAGATGTGGCCTGCTCAACAGGGAGGGTCCCATGGTCTGGTTTCTTTCTCTTTCACTCCCTGGATCTGGTTATTAAAGTTTGATTCCTGTAGAAGAGGAGAGCTTTGAAAACCTCGGCCTCGCTCAGAATCAACGCTCCCCGCCAGCCTTCTTCTTATCATGTCCCCCTCACCTCCTGTCTTTCCTCCCTTGGGGTGGATCAGAGGCTCCTGGGGTGGGCTGAGCTGAGCGCCATTTCCAGTTCACTACATTGACAAACAGCGGAGATCCACGTGCACTTCCTGTGCATATGAGAGCCACCTGCCCTGTGCCCCTGCATGCAGGGCAGAGGGCACCCCTATCCGAAGTGGGAGTTTTTCAGACTTGCTGCCCTTCCTGAGACTTCTCTCTGTTGCCTGGGGCTCTGTCCCATTTACATCAAAGGAGGGACTGGGAGATGTGGCTCAGCTGGGAGAGTGCCTGCCTAACAGGCACCAAAGGGCCTGTATTTGATCCCCAGCATCCCATAAAATAGACGCAGGGAGCACACCTGTAAACACAGCTCTGGGGAGGTGGAGACAAGTCCAAGGTCATTCTAGGCTATGAATAAGTTTAAAAATATCCTGGGGTATTGGAGACCCTGTCTCAAAAATTTTCTAGTTAAAAAAAAAAAAAGAAAGAAAAGAAAAAAAGAAAAAAAAATCAAGAGAGGGAGTGTCGTCAACTGCAAAGACAGATCATTAAGTGCCAGGCACGTGGCCAAGAATTTCCCTGGTTCCTGTCATTCAACCTTTATGCCTCATACCAACCCAAGGAGGTGACTAAACTTGCTTCCTTGGGCCCAGATCAGAGATGAGGAAATGGAGGCTCACAGAGGTGAAATGATCTATGGAAGGTGTGAATCCACTATGTGAAAGAGCTAGGGCATAGGGTCCCCTTATCTTCAACAGGAACCCATGATTCTTAGATGCTGGAGCTGTGGTGGTAGTGTCCTGGTTGGTCTGGTTTTAGCTGTAAAACTCCCAAAGGCCTGTGAGCCACAGAGAGGGCTCAGCAGATAAAGGAGCCTGACCATAGGATTTCGTCCCAGTTCAATCCCAGGAGCCCACATGGTGAAGAGAGTTAACGCCCTTGGGTTGTTCTCTGACCAAACAAGCAAAAAAGTTCAGGTTTAAAAATGATATTAAAAGTCAGGGTGTCATATACCTGTGATCCCTTGACTCTGGAGAGGCCATGGCAGAAGGATCGTGTTTTCAAGGGTAGCCTGGGCTACACAGTGAGACATTGGCACCAACACAAACACAAAAACAAAAATAAAAACAAAAGAACTCGTTCTCTGCCTCACATTGCTCTTCTTCCCATCTCCTCCTCTCTCTTTTCTTCTCACCTTCCTCTCTTTCCTTCCTACCCCTTCTCCCTCTTTTCCTCCCTCATTTGATTTTCTTTCTTGACCTGCTGAAGGGAGGAGGTTGCACCAACAGTGATTTTTGGTTGAGTGAGAAGAGAGTGTGGAATCATGGCTCAGTATAAAGAGAGCCATTCTTTGGAGCTAAGATGCCTAAAGGGAGACCCAGCTCTGTCCTCAGGATCTTTCCCAGCCCCTCCCTGACAAACGTGGCCATGTGTTTTCTGAACCATACCGTGTCAGTGGGAGCTATGAGCTTCTTTGATGAACACCACCAGAGTGGCACTCAGGGCTCTCTGGCTGCTGCTGGCAAGGCAGACTCTGCACCAGAGGCAGGTGTCTTCTTCAACCCACTGAACCACATCTCCCTGCAGCCAGGTGACATTGCACAGCTGTGTTCTGACCCACAACATGAGTGCAGTGTACCTGTGGGTTCCACATCTAAGGATGCTGCCAAATGTGCATCTAAAATATCGGGGGGAAAACGGGGCAAGCAAGATGGCTTGGTGGATAAAGAGCTTGCTGCACAGGTGGAAGGACCAGAGTTCAGATCCCCAGAGCCCATGTGAAGGCGAATGTGACCGTGCACATCCGTAACCCTGGTGCTCCTGCAGAAAAATGGGAGATGGAGGCTGGAGTGTCCTTGGAAGCTCTCAGGCTGCCTGGCCTGGTGTGAAGAGCAGGGGGCAATAAGACACCACCATAATGTAGAAGGCAAAGGCTAAATACTGGGTTGCCTTCTGACCTCCACGTGTGCGCCATGACAAGCACGCATCTGCACAAACACTCAGTTTCAACAACTGCACGTGTACTGAGGACTTTCTCCTGTTGAAGCCATCTGATCTGAGCGCTTTAACAGCTACTTTATGTTGTGACAGGTGTTACAAGTTTTGAGATGGCTTAAAAACCCACGATCCCAGGTTGTATGCAAACATGTCATTTTTATTTAAGGGCCCAGAGTCTCCTCTTGGATCCAAGCTGTCCGTGGATCAGTCACACCTGCTTTGGCCTTTAGGTTGGTGGGAAACAAGTTCACTAGTCCAAACTCTACACCTTTACACATAGGAACCCTATGCCATTCAGTGGAGTAGACATGTTCTCCCCTCCCCAAGCCATGCCTACAGGGATATTCTTGAGAATATCCTATATTATCTTCTTCCTTCCTTCCTTCCTTCCTTCCTTCCTTCCTTCCTTCCTTCCTTTCTCTCTCTTTCTTTCTCTCTTTCTTTCTCTTTCTCTTTCTTTCTCTCTCTTCCTTCTTTCCTTCCTTTCTTCCTCCCTTCTTTCCTCCCTTTCTTCCTTCCTTCTTCCCTCCTTCACTCCCTCCACTTTCTTTCTTTCTTTCTTTCTTTCTTTCTTTCTTTCTTTCTTTCTTTCTTTCTTTTCTCTCTCTCTCTTTCTCTCCCTCTTCCTTCTTTCCTTCCTTTCTTTCTTCCTTCCTTCTTTCCTTCCTTTCTTTCTCCTTTTCTTCTTCCTTCCCTCCCTCCATTTTCTTTCTTTCTTTCTTTCTTTCTTTCTTTCTTTCTTTCCCCCCCCCTCTCTCTCTCTCTTTCTTTCTTTCTTTCTTTCTTTCTTTCTTTCTTTCTTTCTTTCTTTCTTTCTCTGTCTGCAGGGACTTGGAAGACTCCAAGCCAGCAACCTTTTGAGGTCTATAAAATGTACACATGGAAAGAAAGAAATGTTCAGAGTCTGGACCAAGCCGCAAGCTTTAGGAAATAGGACACCCAAACAAGACTTGTATTGGGTAAAGAAACTGAGTCACAGCAAATCTCTTTGTTTTCTATTTTCTGCTGAGGCTCCCGGCTTGTGCAGATCAACCAGTCACTGTTAACACTGATCACACAGGAGAGTTCTCCAAACAGGCAGTCTGGGGAGGCAGGAGCAGGGCTATGGGTAGCTAGACCATGTAGCAGGTGGGGACTGCCTCTCCCATCCCATGAAGCAGGACTGATCTGCTCTTGTGGGTTCCTGTACAAGTCGTTTTTGTTTTTTAGCCATACAACTGCTTGTTTCTGTAGAAATACAACCATGAACAAAGCAAACAATATTTTGCTCCATAGACAATGAATAACCACAAAGTGTATGGGTGCTGGGAATAGATTTCTCTGGAATATGTGATGATGGGCCAGTATGACCATAGTGGATCAGCCAAGCTTCATGAGACAGATAGGAGATTGTCTTTTGAAGTTAAAAATCTGCTTTTCACCACTGGGACCAGGGACACTAAAAGCAGCACATGGTAAAACCTTCTAGGATCAAACAGATGCGGACAGAAGGCTTCTCAGAGATGGTTTCTCCTGACAGGGGAGCCAGAGAACAACAGAAAACTCACTGGGATAGGAAGACAAGATCCTCAGACAGATTCCAGAGCAGCAGTTCTCAACCTGTGAGTCCCAGCTCTCTGGGAGTCTAACTACCCTCTCACAGGAGTCACCTAAAACCACCAGAAAACATTACAATTCATAACAGTAGCAAAATCACAGTTATGAAGTAGCAACAAAAATAATTTTATAGTTGGGGGTCACCACAACATGAGGAATAGCATTAAAGGGTTGCAGCATTAGAAAGGTTGAGAACCACTGTTTCTGAGCCTTCTGCAGGGAGTGAAAGAGGGTGCAAACAAGAGAGAGAGGAAGAGAGGAAGAGTGGGGGAGAGGGAGAGGGAGGGAGGGAGGGAGAGAGGGAGGGAGCAAGAGAGAGGGAGGGAGGGAGGGAGGGAGAGAGAGAGAGAGAGAGAGAGAGAGAGAGAGAGAGAGAGAGAAGGAACTCAAAACAAAACCACCCATTTCTGATTTCCTGAGCTCTCAATATGGGGATGGTTAACAGGGACGCTCTGGTTAATCTTAATTGCTGGGCTAGGGAAGGGAATTTTGGGGTAATCAGATCCCAAAACATACAGGGCTTTATAGATTAAAGCCCAGTTATCTCTTAATCCCATCAAAACGTCATAATCTTGTGTCACAGCGGCATCTAAACACATCTGATTGAGATGCCATGAGTGCGGAATCTGGGATCCATCACAGCCCTGCCGTCCGGAGAGCAAATAACCCCAAATGAGAAGATTGGATTTAGTGTGGTCTGGAGACATTTACTACAAAGGCCGGAGCCCTGGCTCCGTCTCTCCCTCGGGCTTCGCAGGGGGGAGTACTGCTGTCCCCAGATGCGTTCCTTTGAAAGGAAAATTTCCCCAAATGGAAAGAAAGAGACATCTTTTCTTTTTCCTCTTTTTTGGCTGATTGTAAAATTAATATGTGCCTGCTGTTAAGCACACACACACACACACACACACACACACACACACACACACACCACAAAGAAAAAAGAAAAGGATAAAAATAAAATCTTGCCAGCAGGAAAAACCAGTGTATGAGCATGCATGTGCATGTGTGTGTACATACGTGTACATACACGTGTGCATGCGTGCATGCACATGAGTGTACATATACATGTGTGTGCATGTACACACATGTGTCTCTGTGGGCTCATGTACATTCATGTATGCATGTGCATGCATGTGTATGTGGTGTATGCACACAGATGTGTTAAAATGTGCATGCCCTTGTCCAAGCCTGCTGAGGCCGCAGGAAGACAGTGGGTGTCCTGCTCTATCACCTTCTGACTATTCTTTTGAGGCAGGGTCTCTCAGTAAACCTGGAGCTGTCAACAAGCCCTAGTCATCCTCCTGTCTGCACACAAACTCTCTTAGCACTGGAGTTACAGGCATACCCTACCATGCCATGCCCAGCTTCTTACATGGGTGCTTGGGATTCTAACTCAGGTTCATGCTCACTTATGCCTCACACTGAGGTCTCTCCCAAGCCTCCTATTTATCACACACACACACACACATACACACACACACACACACACACACACACACAAAAACACACACACAGGTGGTGGGGAGGGAGGGACAAGGAGAGGGAGAGAGAGTGGGGTGGGGGCAGGACATGTCACTGAACATCCAAAGCTGGTGTCATGAGAGGGAATGCTATGCCTCTGCTGTTCACATGGATGGATGAGTACTGAGGGCTAGCAAAGGAAACAAGGCCTGGTTTTCATGCTGTGGGGACTCTGCTTCCACCTTCCTCTTTCCCATCTCTCTTCCTGCACTCTTACAAAGTTCCAAAGATGGTGGCCTGAGACTAGAGACTCTGGAAAACTAACAGTTGAATTCCATGAGATTACATGAAGGTCAAAGGTAGCATGGGACCCGAAGTTGATGAAAATCCCCTAGGTATCCAATGGTCCCACACTGGTTTGGGGCTAACTGGGACCTCTGCTGTCAGGTGTAACATGGGGCAAGCCAGAGGAGTCTCCTGTGTGCTTACTCTCTAGTTCTGTTGGTTGAGTGCACCTCATTGTGCCTCCAGAGCCTGCGATTTGATTCTGATGGCTTTGTTGTGTGATTATCCAGAAAGGCAAATGCATTCGCCCTGTGAAGATGTTCTCTGCTAATCTCATGCAGTTAGTGACCCAAAAGCCCCAGCAAACTCTCCTGGTCTGATCCTCCTCGTCCTCCTCCTCCTCGTCCTCCTCCTCGTCCTCCTCCTCCTCCTTGTCCTCCTCCTTGTCCTCCTCCTCCTCCTCCTCTTCCTCCTCCTTGTCCTCCTCCCTCTCCTCCTCCTCCTCCTCAATCAGTGTCATTTTAATGTTGCATTATTTCTGAATAATGGGTGGGTGTGGCATCTTAATGTTGGAGACCTTCATGTAACCCCAGCTTTTATGTGCACTGTAGGAATGCTTAGACACACTCTGTATATGGGGATTTTATATTTTGTATTGAGTTTGTCCCCCTCAGGCATTTTTATAAAAATTGTGACTGTTGAAGCCCAGTCTATTTTTGGTGTGGAACTGCTATTGTGTTGAGGAAAGGTAATGATTTGTGGGTGTTTTATGTGGCAGTTGGCAGGAGAACAGATCTCTTCATTCTGTTTTGCTCTTTCCCAACAGCGTCTCTGGATTTCCTAGGGAGCATGTAGTGTCATCTGTAAGGGGCACGTGCTCTCCTTTCTCATGTCTGTTTGCATTTAAAGATTATTTTAAGAGGGGTGTGTGTGTGTGTGTGTGTGTGTGTGTGTGTCTGTGTGTGTGTGTCTGCATGTCCATACGAGTGCAGGTAACCACAGAGGCCACAAGAGGGCATCAGAACTTCTGGAGCTAGAGTTACAGACAATGTTGAGCCACCTGATGTAAGTGCTGCAAGTGAACACTAGCTCTCTGCAAGAGTTTAGGCTCTTAATTACTGTGCAATCTCTCCAGCCATGTCTATCTTTTCTGTTTTGTTTTGTTTGTAAAATAAATAAATAAATAAAATGGGTCCTCATACTGCTTACAAAGTTCAGAAAAATATTTAACATTGACAGCAATAAAAGCACCATGTTAATTTCAATAGAAATCTTGTTATAAATCACCATTAAATATTATTCTTTATGTGGTCTTAAGATGTCTTAAGGAAAAAAATAGTGAGCCCTATTCTATTTCAAATTTTCTGTCAGGAATTTTGATGGATGGATTATTTTTTCAAGATCCTTTAATATATCTTTGTATACATTTTTATTTTGGAATATAAGTGTGCACTATTCTTTACTGTTACTTATTTACCATATATATATGGTAAAGAGTTTTGTCTTTGTGATTTTGGATAAGTTACATCTCTGTCTTCTTCTTCTGGGCTGATTTGGCTTTGTGTTTCTTGGTTTATGGCTTCAGTGAAGCAATGAAGAAAGACATATTTTGCTTTTGTCTTTGTTCTGAGATAAATGTGAAATAGCAGTTATCAATATCGTTCATGTAGAAAGAACTGAGCATTCAAAGGGCCCCATGACTATCATTTTTGGTAACATGTTTAAAAAACATCCCCCTCTGCAATAGTTGTTTCTTTTCAAACCTTCATTTTCTTTCAATTTAGTAATCTGTACGCCCCCAAGTATTAATTAATAACATTTATTATTTAAACTATATGTGTATACCTGTGTGTGTGTGTGTGTGTGTGTGTGTGTGTGTGTGTGTGTGGAGTGTGTTTACCTAGTATATTTTCTTTTCTTTTCTTTTTTTACATTTATTTGTATGTGCACACCACAGTATGCATGTGTGGAGTGTGTTTACCTAGTATATATATATATATATATATATATATATATATATATATATATATATATATATTTACATTTATTTGTATGTGCACATCACAGTATGCATATGGTGATCAGGAGACAACTTGCAGGAGTCAGTTTTCTCCTTATAGCTAGTGGGACCCAAAGATCAAACTCAGGACAGCAGAGAGGATTGCAGACAACATTTTGCTAGTGGAATAAACTGAAAATCTAATATTGCAGGACTCACTGATCGGAGAACTCTGAAGTAACCAACAGAGAGCAAGATGGTAGGTACGGAACCCAGGGGAGGGAAATAAGGAAGAGGCTGTGCCCACAAGACCCAGAGTTTCAGGTCTGGAAGACAAGTGTGGTCTGGAGACCACAGCCTTACCCAGAACTTCAGCCACTTAGGGACTGGCTAAGAGGGAAAGCCTTTTGCTAAGTACCTTTATTATTGCTACTTATAATGCTGCTGCTGCTGAAGGTGACAGAAATGTGTGGAGGGAGCGGACCTTCTTACAGCATACAGTTGAGCTTCCCAGGGGCTTATGTGTGGATCTTGTTGTGTCACGCCCTTTAAGGTACGTTAAATACACTCGTGTGTTCCCTTGTCAGCCAGACGCCAGTCAAAGGGCCATACAAGTAGCCAATGTTTATTTATTTACTTCCCCTTCTTTTCTGGTATTATTTATAACCTTACTATTGTCTTGGTGAGATCTAGTTTTTAAAAATATCAGCACTGAGTATTGACAGCAGCTACTAATGCTTGAGGCATGGCTCTTGAGCCTCACTCACAAGGACCTGATTATATAGGTTTGCCACCATCTTATAAATGAATAAACCTAACCAAAGTTACCAGCTAATGAGGGATGAAGATGGAGACCAAGAAATATGATGTACACAGCCTGGGGACATAGTCTACCATGTGACCAAAAGAAAAAGATTAAAATTGTAATCGGAACTGTTAAACAAAGGGTCTGTCTTTCAGGAATTCCTTATTTAGTCACTCATTCAATAATCTGTTTGATACATCTTTGGCATGTTTGGCTCATGGCTCACACTTGATGTTTGGTATGTAAGATCTGCCCATTTGCCATTCCTTCTTAGACAAAGGAATGGAAACCATTGGAAAGAAAGAATGAAATTCATTGCTGTAAAATACACTGAGGACATAGCAGGGCATTTGGTTGTCCAGTGAGTCTTCTCTGTTCTCTCTCATGTAGATTTTGCATGCTTCTATGGTTCTTTCTACCAATACTAATGGAGAAAGAAATGTATGCTGGACCCTTCAATCAATCTGGAAAGCTAGTAATGGGGAGACTGAGGAAAGAGAAGACTATGTCCTCTCTGCTCTTAATAAAGAAGGGACATACCTTGGCATGCCCCCTTCCCATGTCTGTGTGCAGAATTGCACAAGGACAAACATCTGCCCACATGTATATAATGCAGGGATGATGTTGTGCTCAGACTTCCAGGAAGGTGAGTATGTTAGAAGGCCCCATCATCAAAAGCTTGCTCCGAGAGAAACATGAAACCGACCTCATAGCCCACAGGAAGCTGGGACATTTAGCTGGTACCGGGAGACCTTTAAATCATGACAAGAGGACTCGGGGCGCTCTATGATTGAAAGAGACAGGCATCAAAGTGGCTCTGCCTGGGCCTCACCTCCTCCTGTGGTCATGGGGGGCAGCTGAGCTGCAGATGGCCTCGTTGCCTTCAACACGGGCCTCGTATTAGATGGTGTCAACAGAGATGATCTCAGCCCACACGCGGCCATGTGCCCCTGGTTAGCTCACCTCCACCAACCCCATAATCTAATCTGGGCTTCAGCAATGCCTCTTCCAGGTTAAATGCATTAAGAACTGGGCGGGGGGATGTGGGCCATTCCAGGCGGCTGTGGCTTTTGCCTTTCTGACAAGCCTGACACCCCCCTCCCCACTGAAAGCTTGATTCCCTAGAGATGCCAGGGGTCAGAACCTCACTGGGGTAGAAACGGGCAAGACACTAACAGAGGGAGACAGAGGATATTGGAAACACATTCTCCCACACTGTGCATTTTGGAAATCCGAGAAGAACTGAGGTGACAAATAAAGCTTCCCGTACTGAGGAGATTTCTCCTCTCCGTGTTTCAAAAAGGGATTTGATAAAGATATTCGTGGGTAGGGAGAGAGCGAGTGCATAGAAGAGCAAGGAGAGCAAGAGAGAGCCAATGTAGATGGCAACTGGGGGAAAGGAGTTTGCTCTTGGTGCCTTGAGAACATCTCCGTGTACATGGCTGTCCATGGCATCCATCTGGCCCTTGGTTTCTCTTCTTCCTCCCCCTTTCTCTCTTTTTTTTCTTTTTCTTCCTTTCTGCAAATAAGTTTGTATCAGAAGATCTTGGCTTTCTTTTTCTCTTCACTACAAAGCCTGACCCAGTGCAGGGGTGAACATCCACATAGCTTTCTGCTGTGCCCAGACTGCTTCAGGGCAGTGATTCTCTGCCCTGGGTGCTGTTCCTAACCCCTCCCAGGATCCCTCAGTCTCCATTCACATCTGCAGATCCAGGATTCACAGGCTTTCTCTTCCAGGAAGCATCTCTCCACTGCACCCACTTCAAGTGAATAGCCACTACCCCGTCAACTGCTGTGATTTCCAAATGGTGCCTGAATGGGTGGTTTTTGCAACTCCAGTTCATATGGAGGCAGAGAGGGACACAGTTTTTAGCAATGCAGTATGGTGGTGTACCAGATTCCAGTGATACAGTGTGATGGTGTATCAGATTCCAGTGATGTGGAGTGGTGATGTACCAGATTCCAGTGAATGCAGTGTAGTTATGTGCAGGACTCTAGTGATGTAGTGAGATGTACAGATTCCAGTGGTGCAGTGAGATGTACAGATTCCAGTGGTGCAGTGAGATGTACAGATTCCAGTGATGCAGTATGATGCACAGATCCCAGTGATGCAGTGTGATGCATAGATTTCAGTTATTCAGTGTGATGCACAGATTCCAGTGATGCAGTGAGGTGATGTGCCACACTGTGCATATAGAACTAGTGCTTAGGAGATGCCAGCTTGCATTCCTGTACCCTTGCCCAGGGTCAATCAGTTTTTCCATTTCCAGTGCCACACTGCATATCTGCTATTGTTACAGTGTCTGTAGTTTTATGGCTCACACTTGTATCTGAGTTTCTTTCTTTTTTTTTTAAACCCCAGAATAATCCTCATGCGTGTGTGGAAAGTTGAAGGTGATTGGTTTCCATCTGCGTGTAAGAGTCACCATGTGACTTTGTCTCCAGCCCACTATCATGAGGAATTAGCTCATTTTGGAAGAAGCACTTTCAATGATACTACTGCTATGAGCCATGAGCCATGAACAGTCCAGACTGTGCCATCTGATAAACCCTGGGCATGTACCAGGGTAGGTTTTTACACAAACCACATTGGAGCTGCATTGGATTTACCTGTCTGGTTCTCTTGTTCGTCACTGTTCTGTGTGGAGACTGACCTATGATAGCCATGATTTGGCTTTTAATGAGTTTATTAAGCACATACCAAGCAAGAGTAAGAGAACAAGTAGAAAGCAGCGGGTAGAATGAAGCAGAGGGTGGATAGATAACCAGATAGTATCGGATAGGGTATTTATAACACCTGGCAGCAACGAATGGTGTGAGGTGACTAAGAGAAGTAACAGGATAACATCATTACACCAGGCACTGACAGCATCCAGCCAGAACTGCCTGCCTGGGGAGACGCAGTCTTGCCGTGTTTCACATTGGGTAAACAGGAACTTCTGCTGGTCTCGTTTTACCCTCTAGATGTTCCAAGGGACATGATGTTTTTAATCCTTGTGCTTGCTGTTTCTCCCTCTTCCCTGGAAGGCCAGCCTGACCCAGGACTGGACGGGTTGAAGATCACTTGACATAAGCTTGAATCTGAGTCACGGGCCTCTTTGCTCCCTTGTATCCTTTTGTCAAGCCTAAATAGCACATAGACATTTATGAATATAATGTAGATTACAGTCACAAAAGGCCCCTCTCCTCACAATGCTCCAACGCTGCTCCAGATCCCTCAGGGAGCCCAGTGATGAGCTTTAGATGCCCAGGTGTTCACAGAGTTATACAAGCAAGAAATGAATAAGCAGACTAAGTATAACATAGGGTCTGGTGAAGACTAGGGCAAAAGGAGAGTCTGGGTAGAAGAAAAGGGTCTTTACTCTTATTACTCGAACTAGGTTTGGATCATGACAGTTTTGCACTGAACACATGCAGAAGGCAAAGAACCAGCCAGGTCTCTCTCTCTCTTTCTTTCTCTGCATCTTTGAAGGACCCCCCCTGTGACATGTGGGATGGGACACTGTTATTCTTACTCCACACTGGCATACAGTGAGGTCTGGGTGATAAGACAGGGATTTGGTAGCACTGCTGAAGATGGAGAGAGATGTGAACCTTGAGGCCGAGCAGTACATTAACAGATATATATGAGGACTTTATAGGTGATATCTGTCCTGGCAGGGTGATGACCTGAAATCATGACAACCACAGCAGAGATGCCAATGTCAGAGGGCCTTGGTGACATGAGAAAAAAGAGGAGGAGAGAAATGATCCATGGATGATGAGGGAACCATAGATATGGTCCTCCTTGCAAAGGGGTAGGTGTAGCTTGGGTATTAGGAAAAGGGGAAGATGTCTTGGAAGATTGTTAAACACCAAGATAGCCATGTCTAAAGGAAGGATGTCCCAGGAAGAGAGGGTATCAAGGGCAAGAGGCCCCAGGGGCAGGGACGAGCTTGGCATGCTAAGAGATGAAAACAAAGGCCATGCACATGAGGCTGGGTAGCCTGAGATGGACTGCTGAGCAGTGCTCCCAGGCCAGATGGGGCAGATATCTCATGGGCCATGCAGCAAGGCCCAGTGTTCCCCTGAGTTTAGCAAGAATCTTCTGGGTCTGTGCTCCAGCTTCTGGCCTCATTGGTGATTCAGCTGCCTGGCATTTTCCTCTGATTCTTGTCTGTTCCAAGTAACAACACTCACACTCTTCCCTTGGGTCTTAGCCGCACCCGGCCCTGCTGAATCATGCTCTCTGGGGAGGAGTCCAGACTTGTGTGTATGTTCTGAAAGATCTATGTGTGGTTTGGGTGTGCATTCAATGCAGGGAGATGAGAGACTCCTGTGGTGGATACATTTCATATATCTCTATCTGTCTGTCTATCTATCATCTACCTACCACTAATCTATCACTTCATAATCTGTATCTATTGATTCGTTGACCTGTCATCTGCTAGCTACTAACTATTTGTATTTTCTGCTTTTAATTGTACTAAAAGAAGCTCAAGAACTGTTGTCTTAATTACTTTTCTATTGCTGTGACAAAACACCATCATGACCCAGGCAACTTGTAAGTGAAAGCATTTAGTCTTGGGCTTATAGTTTCAGAGTTAGAATCCATGAGGGTGGAACAAGCACATGGAGGCAGGAATAGCTGAGAGCTCACATCTTGATCCATAGACAAGAGCCAGAGAGAACACTGAACATAGTGTGAGTATTCTGAAACCTCAAAGCCCGCCCCCAACAACACACCTTTTCCAACAAGGCCACACCTCCTCATCCTTCCCATATAGTTCTACCAACTAGAGACCAAGCATTCAAATATATGAGCCTGTGAGCTCATTTGCATGCAAACAGCCACAAGTCTTGAAATGGCATCTTTCCCCCTTCTATAGAAGCAACCAAAATCACACTCTAACCCTGGAAGAGAGAGCTGGGGATGAACTGATCCCTTGGTTCTCAATAAATTGGAGGAAGTCCTGATTTTGCTGTTGTCTAACTGTGACAACTACTGGACATGAAAGGATTTCAGTCCATTTGTATGTATTTCCTAGGGGGTGGGGAGTCACTGCAAATTGGATACCTTCTTTCAAGTCATATTATGGTTTAAATTTTTTGAAGCATAGTATTAAATTGCTTTCATAAAGCTCATACCTATTAATATCCTTCCCCATTGTTCTTTTTAAAAGTCAGCTAAGCCCAGAATGGCAGCGTCTATGAGTCCAGTGTCTGGGGAGTTGAGAAAGGAGGATCTGGGATTCGAGGCACCCAAGCTACACATCAAGTATTAGACTTGTGTGGGCTGGATGGTCAAAAAAACAAAACAAAACAAAACAAAAAAAAAACAAAAAACAAAAATCAAAAAACAAAACCCCCAATCAAAAAACAAACAAACAAAAAAACCCAACCAATCATCATCATCATCATCATCATCATCATTATCATCATCATCATCAACAATAACAACAACAACAACAACAACACACACACACACATAGACACACAAAACCCAACAAAAACCAAAACAACCAAAAGTTAAGAGAAACAACGAAAAGACTTCAGCTATAGGCAGGTTAAACAAAAGGTTAAGTGATCCTTTCCATATACTCATTACAGAATGAGCAAAACTGAAATTAAAAAAAAAAGAGCTAATAAATAAAACAATGAAAAATTTATTAATGAATATTTTAAATATATATATTCACACATGTTAGTTACCAAAGAAACACGATCACAGTGATAATAAGATATTTTGCTCATGAATTTACAATGAAATCATGTTTATGTCTTTGGGGAAATAAACATTCATATAACATCTGAACTGGTGTAAACTTAATGGCGGCACTTTGACACTACATATCAAAACTCTTAGAAGCATTCCTATTTCCTCACTGGGTAATTCAATTCTCTTCACGGGATTGTTTTTTTTCCCTAAAGAAATTAAAATGTGGGAATACTTAACTGTCAACTTACTTGTGTGTGACGTTCTGGAAAAACATCACAGAAGTTCCTGAAAAAGAATTAAAAATAAAACTATGACCCAGAAATTTCACCACATGCCAGGCAACTAAAGAAAATAAAATCTTCCGTTTGTGCAAGTGAAGAAAAAACTGGAAAGGGTTGTGTTGAATGGAACCGAGCAGTCACAGAAAGACAAAGGTGGCCTGATCTCACTTATATCTGATATACAAAGGAGCTGGACACACAGAATCAAGGAATAGAAAGGTGGGTTCTGGAGCGGAAGGGAGGAGAGGAGCCTTTGGGGGATGTGGGTCCCAAATGCCATCTAGATAAGAGGAATAAGTCCATGGAATCTATTGCACAACACAGCAGGGGTAAATATCAGCCTAAGGAAGGAGTTCTGATGATACCATCTGAGCAAGCTGTGCCTCAGGCCCCCATCACCACAGGCAGTGGCCGAGGCACTGTCCATGCCGTGTCCACCATGAAACTGTGAGCTCAAACAAATCCTTCTTCTCTGAATTTGGCCACAAAGTGGGAAGAAACTAGTATACCAAGAGTGGGGTTGTTGTGATCATTGTGGAGCTGACATCATGAGGGGAATTTGAAAGAGTCCATGTCTTTGTGTTAGGTAAAAGCTACAGGGCTGTTATCAGAACTCCACAAAAAAATTTACACAGAAGTCCAGAAGAGCAGATGTCAATGTAAACACAGACAATAAAGACTCGGCCTCTGAGGTTTCGGAGGGGGACTTAGATTCTATTCCTTATGTGTTCTAGCAAAGAGTCCAGATACTTTTTGCCTGTGTCCTAAAACAAATTGAATGAGACTGACCTTAGAAATAATGGCTGATTTGTTTGACTTGAGAAAAAGACCTAACACTCAGACTGTGGCATGGGGAAGGCTTACTGCACTTAGCCAAACACAGAGTGGGACAGAGCGGAAAGACACAATATGTGAAGTCTACTGAAGAAAGGAGCAAGAGAGAATTTGAAGCTGCAGACAGAAAGAAGGGCTCTAATTGTGGATGAAATTAGCACACTCAGGAAGAAAGAGGTGTTTTACACTAGGACAAAGGAGGTGGTATCTATATCCAAGAACTCAGGTCAGGGCTCCAGGCTGTAAAGGTGAAACCTACTTTAAAATCACATATTTGAAAAGAGTGCCTGAAAAAATACATATCAGTACAAAAAGTGCCTACAAAGAGACTCAATGCTCCAAAAAGACGCTTATGGACACATCTTTCCTGGTAGAGCCGCACAGGTACTCAGTCTGACAAGAGGAGTTGGTAGGGTAGGGGGCTTGTAGGCATACAGAATGCACAGTTATAGGTCCTGAGAGAGCTATGCATGAAGTAATGAAGGTCAAGCTTAGCTTGCAATGGAGACCTCAGGATGCTGGAGATGCTCAGATCGTGGGACATATGCCAAGGGGATCTTGAAATGCTGAATATGACTCTGCCCAATAGAGAAGCCATGAGTGGTGCAGAAAGATGCGGAAGTGGGTATCTCCAAGGCTATTGGAGCCCAGATGGTGCCGCCATGACCCTTCATCATAGATGTGGAGCTACAAAGTTTCATGGTTTTTTTTGGTTTGTTTGCTTGTTTTTGTTTTGTTTTGTTTTTTCATGCTGGATTTTGATCTTACTGAGTTAATCTTTATTAACTGAATTAAACTTTAGTTCAAACTTTAATTCCTGTCTTTCTATTTTTCTCTTTTGAAATAAGAATGATTATTCTGGGCTACTATATGTTAAGAGAAAATAATAGTAATAATAATAATAATAATAACAATAACAATAAATAATGTGTGTGTGCGGGCATGTTCACTTGTTACTACAAAGAAAAGTAACAAAATAAGTAAATAAGACAGAAAAAAGAAAGGAAAGGTTGTAAGCAAGTTAAATGTTCAATACCAAGGAATAGTTGCACACTTCATAGGATAGTATAGATAAGAAAACAATTGTTTATATATTTAGAAATAAATATACATAAAACCCTCAGCTAGAGAGGGCAAACCAATATGGCAGTATGTAAAACACCTATAGAATGTCTTCTGAGCACACACAGTCATCCCCTGGTTACACAATTGTTTTTACCAGAGAGATCTTGTGCAATTCACATGCTCTCCAAGTCAGAAGACCTGTCTGCCATCACTGCACATTTTAAAGTTGCATAACTTCTGGTGTGCTTTTTGTGGGTGTGCATGGAGTGTTGTTTTCAGAGACATTTTAAATTGCTGATATAGACAAAATTGACACGAAAGGAGCAAAAGCCTTTGGAACAGCCCTCAGAGGGCTTTGCTCCATGCAGATCACATGATAGGTTCTGGATGTGTTGATGTGTGGAGGGGGTGTGATGTTTTTTATTGTTGCTTAACATGCCTGACTCTTCATCTTCCTAAATGTATTAGGTGATCTTTGACCTCCTTGTGATTGGCTAGAGTCTTGTGGCTGGTTAGCCACTGAGTCACAAATTATGACATATTGTGATATATAACCCTGCATGAGGATTTTCATTTTCCTCTGTTCTGCCCCTTGAACTATAAGCTTGCTGTCTTTCTCTGCTCTTGAAGGGTAGTTTCAGGACTACAGTAACCAAAGTCTGGATGCTTAAAAACTTTTATAAAAGGATGGAGCAGCAGAGACGTGACTCTGCAGTTAGGAGCACTTGTGGCTCTTGCAGAGGACCCAGGTTCAATTCTAAGCACCCACATGATAGCTTACAACCAGTTCCAGGGCATCTGATGCCTTCTTCTGGCCTCTGTGGATATTTTACACATGTGGGACACATGCATACATGCAGGAAAAACATGAATACACATGAAACAAAAATAAATAAAGCTTCAAAGGATTTAAGATTTTAAATATTTTATATACTATATATTTCTCTTCTTTTCTCCTAGTCATCTCTAGACTGGGGTTTCTCAGACCTGTGTAAATGCTATGCATATTATTGCTGTGTTATATTGTTTAAGGATGAAAATAAGAAAAGAACTCCCTACACATCAAATATATATACTTCTTGACAAATGAACTATAGGGCAGGGGGAACTGCATCTGTGTATGGGCAAATGTGGAGGCCAGAGCTGAGCATTGAGTGTCATTTCTGGGGAGCCATCCACTTTGTTTTTGAAGTAGAGTCTTTCACTGTGACACAGGGCTTATAGGTTAGGCAAAGCTGGTTGACCAGTTGGCCCCAAATATCTATGTATCTTTACAAGCACTCCATTGCACACAGATTTTTTTTTTCTAAATGGGTGCTGGGCATTCAACTCAGGTCCTGATGCTTACATGGCAAGAACTCCACTACCTCCCCAAGCCCTTTGACAAACACTTAAAATATATTTGCATGTGTATGTGTGTGTGTGTGTGTGTGTGTGTGTGTGTGTATGTATGTTCCTACTGGACCTCCTGGAATTGGAGTTACAGAACTGAACTGGAGTGCTCTGCAAAAGCAGTAAGCTCTCCTAACTAACTATTGAGCCGTTATTCTAGTCCTTGAGAAATACTTTTGATTCAACATGAGTTGAATCTGCAGATATGGAAACACCCACCATGGAAGGCCAACTGTGTCCCCATTGTTTCCAGTATTGTCTTTATCCTTGAAGGGAGGGCAAGCTGGAGTGCAGTGTGTGGCTGATATTGGAGCACAGCATGAACGAGGACTCGGCTTTCAACTGTCCCACCTTCAACATTCCGGGGCTCGGCTTTCAACTGCCCCACCTTCAACACTTGGGGGCTCAGCTTTCAACTGCCCCACCTTCAACACTCTGGGGCTGCCTGTTACTGGGGTATCACCTAGCCCCTCCTCATCAAAAATGCATCCCAAACACCAGGTGAAAGTTTGTTAGACCCTCCTTGTCCATGAAAATAGAATCCACATTTGATCAAAGTTCACCAGGTGCTCATGGAACATCAGAAACCATAGGGTTCTGGTCTAGCATTTTCCTGGAGGATACGGAGGAAAGGGGAGGGACCTGTCTCAGGTCTATTTCATCACTGACATAATGTGAGAATTTGATGATGTACGGTAATGCCGCCTGTGCCCTGTGCACTGCCAGACCATACCTGCTCTTGGCGGTTAGAGGTGAGGTGGCATGGAGTTAAAGACATAGACTCTGGGAGCAGGTGAGACATGTCACAGCAAGCTGATTTGAAGGCCTTTGCAAGCTTCTTTAACACCCTCCACCCTCACCCCATTGGTCCCAAGAAAGCATCTCTTCTAAACAGCAGTTCCTGATCGGCTGGCACTGTCTGCACCAGCAATCCTTAGTCTCTCAGGCAGTCCTCAATCAGGTCTTCCTGCAGGAGATACTTTTGCAGCAGTTCACCACCCCCTGCCGCCCCCCCCTCTGACATTCTTGCAACACAGTATCACATCCTTTATATCCCGTAATCACTGTGTTGCCAATGGTTAGGTAAGATCTGAAAATACTAAACAGAAGATTCCACAAACAAACAGTTTTTAGTTGTATTCTATTCGGAGCAGGGAGATAGCTCATGCTCTACTCTTCGTTCCTATCAGAATAGGATCTGCTCATTTGTACAGCATACCCATACTGTATACAAGACTCTCTACACACCCATTAGTCATTCAGTCTCTGTCTGTCTCCACCTGCAGACTGTGTACCGGGGCAATGTTAGCGATTGTGGTTACACAACCCTTGATACGCATCATCACAGCCCCAAATTTGAGACTTGAGGGTGAAAGTTTTTAGAACAGTATATTGTGATAAGAATTTGTTTTATTATTAATTGTGATAGCTATTAATTATGATTTACTTCCTATGCATACTTCAAAAATCAATCTTTATGTATGTGCTGAGAAACTATATATGTAATATATATAAATGAAAATTGTATAGTTATATGTGAATATATAATATATATAATCTCCCCATACATACATAAAGATTAATTTATAAGTTAATGTATGTAGTTGGGATACCACCTGCTGCTTCAGACATTTTCTGGGGGTCCCTGAAACTGCTGCCCCTCATGGGCTAGGAGGTGTGACTGTCATATACATTCAGTGCCTCAGCACTAGTAAATGCTCAGTAAACAGCCTTTCACATTGGAGTCTCAGATGATAGACTGCCACATGCTGGAAACTTGGCTTCCTAAAACTCTTTTCCATTTCCCCTACAGCAAGAGTTACATCTTTAAAGACCTTGGGTGGCATGCAGCCTAAGAGTTCAGCAAATATTGATCTGCAAACCCACCCATGTGGTTCTGTCAAGCTCATGATCTTCCCCAAATGCTGTGTTGATTGTCTTAATTCCTCTTCTGTTCTGTTCATGCAGCTTTGAGATTTCTTTCCCCATCCTCCCACCGGGAGATGCCCCCAGGCCTGCAGAACCCTCTACAGAGGTTCAGGGACCACACATTCTCTGTGGAGGTTTAACGTTATGCCAATGGACTTATTGAGGCCTGCTGCCCCTGAGAACTACGGGGGCTTGTCCAGCAGGATGTAAGTCATGCACTGCCGCATACACACTCATGTGCATCCACACACCCATACTTTCCATTTCTCTCCCACACTGAGGGAAAGTCCCTGGGTAAACAGAGGCGATTCCGTTCTTCATCCTTTCCCTCAGGAGGAGGAGGCTCCATGGTCTGTTTGCTCATTCCATCTTAAACCTTCATGTGAAGAAGAAAATGCAGAGATTATCCACCCCTTTGAAATAAATGTAAAAGCCGAGGGCAGCTGCCCTGGGGCCTGGAAGATCCCATGGAAGAGTAAAGGCAGGAACCAGACAGGGTAGGAGACTGGGACTCCAGGAAGAGCCCTGGGGCCCCCTGAGCTGTCTAGAACTTCTGTAAGTCTCTGCCCTGCCCAGTGAGGCTGGCTACCTACCCATGCCTCCTGGGAAGTCATTTCTAGGTTCTTTTCTTCTTTTGGGTTTTCAGACTTTTACTCTATGTCTTTCTACATATATTAGCAAAATTTAAAGTTGGTGTTTAAAGTCAGCATAGAAATAAATGGGTTCCATTGTGGTATTTCCATACCTATGTGCCTTTTATACTTTATTTGAATTCATTCCTCATCCAATGCACCACCCCCATGGCTCCTGTGTCCCTCTGGCTGGTTCCCTCTCATTCCCAGATTAATTTAATAATGGCCTGGCTGTGACATGACCACATACAGGTTCAGAGAATGTGCTTTCTTCACATTAACCTCATTTCCTTCTGTCTCCTCTCTGCTTCCTCTTCCCCAATATATCCCCGTCTACGGTGGTGGCGTTTTAAAAGACACATTTAAATTTTACCTATTATGTACTGTGCTTAGGGGGTTGTGAGTGCCTGTGCCACTGTGCATAGCTGGAGGTCTGAGAATAACTCTCAGGAGTTAGATTTCTTCTTTCACCATCTGGGTCCTGTTGGGGATCACATCACCATCTCCACAGCCTCAACAAGTAACTGGTGCCTTTTTCAGTGTTGAGTGATTGAATCCAGAGCCTTAAGTATGTGATTTATTCATGGGAGGGCACACCTGCACCACGGGACTCTCGTAAAGGTAAGTCAAAGGACAGCTTCCAGGAATCAGTTCTTTCTTCCTACCTTCCCCTTATGTGGGTGCCAGGGTTCATCTTTGGTCATAAGGCTTGGAAGCAAATGCTATATCCTGCTGAGTCATCTCACCAGGCCTCCCTTGGAGACAGAAAAGACATAGGCCAAATCAGAGGGAAAAGGCGATGGGGTGGGTGAGACGGACCAGGAGAGATAAAGGTTTATAGAAAATGCTGAACGTTTTATCCTTTGCTAATAACTATAATGTAAGGCAGAGGGACACTTGGGAAACAGGCTCCATGCTGTAAAAAAAGATTCCGAGTCTCTGACATGGTGGGCAATGGTCTCAGATGCCTGAGACCCAGGAGTCTCCAGGACATGGGCCTTTTGATGCTAAAACTAGGCAAGCTCATGAACAGGCCCAATGAACAGCCTCACGGCCCAGGCCAATGACGTCATGGGTAAGAATGAGCTACCTGGAAAGAAAAGCACAGAAGGGGAGAGTGACATCAAAGAATGCAGTTGGCTGGTCCCCTTTGCAGAGTTCCCTGTGGAATTCCAAGAGTTCCAAGCTCAGATTTGCTGAGCAAAGAGATCCACATTGGGTAAGAAGCAATGGGGGTACAGAACGTGGATGGAACCAGACCAGAGAAAGTCTGTTGAGGATGTTGACAGACTGTGTGCTAGAGAGATGGCTTATCTAGGAAATCATGTGGCACACAAGCGTAATGACTGGGGTTTGGATCCCCAGCACTGCATACGTATCGAGCAGGTGTGGTGATCTGCTTGTAACCCCAATGGTTAGGAGGTTCAGAAAGGGTTTCCCTAGGGTAAGCTGCCTTGTATAGACTCTCAAATGGTCAGGCTCTGGGTTCAAATGACAAACCCTGTCTCCATCTAGTAAGGGGAGAGCAACTGAGGAAGACACTTGGCATTGACCTCAAAGGTCAACACAGAGTCACAAAGATCAATGCAATGACAACAACAACAACAACAAAAAGTAAAAGACAATTATTTTTATCAACTACTACAATTTTAAGAATTAAGTCAAAATAGTAAGTAACAGCAAACCAGAGAATGCTGATGTAAAAGACAAGCATTGTGTAGAATTCCCTTCTGGCAGGAGAGACCAAGAGAGCAACTTCATCACACTGATTCCCTCACGCTCCAGCAGGCAAGTGATAAAGTCATCAGATGAGGGTCCCGGCCTGTCTCCTGCAGTCACTTTCACAAGTGTGCCGTGTCCAAAATAATGAAGGCAGCTTCATTAAATGAGGGCTGGCTGCCGCCCATGTGCTAATTTGAAATAGGCTTATTAGTTTAATGACCACTCCGAATCATCAGAATTCATTAGCGTTAGCGCCCTGGCTTCAGTCGACATCAGCCCAAGGCTCCAGGCTGCCAGGCTCACCCCTTCTCTCTCTTGCTTCTCACAGAGGAAGCTGTGTGTGCTTGTCTATGTGTACTGAAGGTAGAGCCAGTCATTTCACAGCACTTCTTGTCTGCTTTCTCTGTTTATGGACTGGAGTTCCTTTTCACTCCAATAACAACAACAACAACAGCAACAGCAACAACAAAATTACTATGTGTCTTAGTCAGGGTTTTACTGCTGTGAACAGACACCATGACCAAGGTAACTCTTATAAGGATGACATTTAATTGGGGCTGGCTTACAGGTTCAGAGGTTCAGTCCATTATCATCAAGGCAGGGACATGGCAGCATCCAGGCAGGCATGGTGCAGGAGGAGCTGAGAGTTCTACATCTTCATCTGAAGGCTGCTAGCAGAATTCTGGCTTCGAGGCAGCTAGGATGAGGGTCTCAAAGCCCACACCCACAGTGACACACCCACTCCAACAAGGCCACACCTCCAAATAGTGCCACTCCCTGAGCAGAGTATATACAAACCATCACACTATGGCCACCTCCTGTTTCTGAGTACAGAAATCCACAGGTTGTGTAGAGGAGTCTTTGAAAGGGTTTCATTTACATATGACTTGTTCATAAGAGTTTGATCCAGGGGTTGGGAAAAACAGCTTATTTGGTCAAGTGCTTGCCTTGCCTGAGTTCAAACCTTAGGGCCCAGCTTTAAAAAGCCAAACAGACATAAAGGCATATGACTGTAATCCTAGCACTGGGGAGGTTGAGTCAGGAGGATGGCTCTCTGGGCCTCACCAGTCAGCTAGCCTAGCTACCTTGGTGAGTTTCAGAGTAGCCAGAGATTCTGTTTAAAGAAAAAAGGTAGGCAGAGCCTGGGGAACAGCAGTTCAGGTTGTCCATATGGTCACACATGTAAATATACATACAAGTCCATTCATGCACGTGGACATGTGTGTGTGCACACACACACACATGAACACATGTGCACTGGCACACACACTAGCACATCCAAATGTGGCCCCCAACCCAATCTATGGCTTCCATTTCAACTCTTGCATGCCCCTTTGTCTTACTCACCTGAGGACAGGCATTTCTGACATCCTCCGTGTGTGATGTATATGTATACATATATATGCACATGTACATATACATTTATACTCAGATATACATTCATATATACACACATGAACATACACACACATATATACATACACATGTTCATTGTCCTGGTTGGGTTTTTATCAACTTGACCCAAGCTAGAGTCATCTAGGAAGAGTAAGCTAAATAGAGAAAAATACCCCTGCAGACTGGCCTGTAAGTATGTTTGTGGAGATGTTTTCTTGATTGCTGATTGATGTGGGAGAGTTCAGCCCACTATAGGTGGAGCCAACCCTGGGCAGGTGGTCCTCATCAGTATAAAACAAAACAAAACAAAACAAAAGAAAATGAGCCAGCTATGGGGAGTACTGTGGTAAACAGGATTTCTTTACAGCCTCTGCTTCAGTTAATCTGCCCTTAGCTTCTGCTCTGATGTCCACCCATAGTGGACTGCAACGTGTAAGCGAGATTAACTCTTCACCTCCTAGTTGCACTCTGGCCAGTGTTTTATCAGAGCAATAGAAAACACACTGATAACTCTGCATATTTACAAATGTACAGATAGATACATATGTATACATACATGCACACATGCACATATACACACATATATACATACACACATATACATTATACTCATAGATAGACATATACACATATACATACACACATATACATGTATACACTCTGCACATATAAATATGTATCCATGTACACACATGTATTTATTGACTTTGGCAGTGGGGAAGCCAGCAAGGAAGCCCTGTCTATCTGTGGTGATCAGAATTTCTACCCTGTGTAGGCATCTTTTTCCAGGACGGATCCCTCAGATCTTTACTATGACAAGAAAAATAAATGAACACAAGGCCCTCCATCAGTACAAAGAGCAGGCTCCACCCCCCGCAGCAACTCTAGAGCCCTTCCTCCCTCGATGTGTGCATGTGTAACTATGGCATGAAAGGCCCAGGAAGGCAAGCGCAGCAGACAACCCCTGCCTCTCTCTGGCTTAAATGGTAGCTGTGGTTGGGCTATGGTCCTGTGTCCTAACTCCAGGCTCTGTTTGAGAGCAAGGATTTGTCAATGTGAAGAAGAGAAGGAATTTCCCCCCTATCCCTTCTTAAGAACTAGAAAGAGATTTTTTTCTGTAGCTTGGGGGCAGTTTTTTTAGATTATCTTTTTCTCCTTATTCTTTGTCCTTCCTTCAGAGATTCTCATGAGGGATATCTGTGTTTACAAGTAAACAAATCCCAAGCATCCTGAATGATCTGCTCTCTTTGGATCACGGTCCATGGGAAGGTAATCCTTCACTGGGGTTTGCTATGGTTTAGGAAGGGGGGATGTGAGAGAGAGAGAGAGAGACAGAGAGAGAGAGAGAGAGAGAGAGAGAGAGAGAGAGAGAGAGAGAGAGAGAGAGAGAGAGAGAGAGAGAGAAAGAGAGAGAGAGAAAGAGAGAGAGTAATCATAAAAATTAAGTCCAATCAATTTTTAATATGCACATCAATTTTTAATATGCACTACTGTATTAATAGAGCTTGAGTGTAATTAAACTGCTTGACTGATAAAATGATGTCATTGCATTTGAAAACAAAGGCCAGGACTGGGGTACATTGGCGGTTCAGTTGACTATGCTTGCCCTGCAGGAAAGAGGACCAAGTTCAGGTCTTCAGCACCCACATTGAAGCTGAGCAGAGTGGCAGGCATCTGTAACTCCAGGGGTGGTGTGTGGGGACACATGGATCCCTAGAGTTCTCTAATTAGTGACCTCAGGATTCGGTGAGTGTTCCTGTCTCAGAAAAAAAATGCAGTGGTGACTGACCAAGATAGACCCCAAGTCAATACCTGACCTCTGTCTGCCCTCTCTGCCCTGGACTATATGGTGCTTGCCTGTTCAGTCTCCCTCCAGAGTCCCTGGCTATCAGGAACTTGCTTAGGGACCCAGAAAATCAGCCAGCACACAGGGGCACTCTTGGGGTGAATGTAAGCTGCAGCTTTCCAAAATTCCTCCGGCTCCGTTTTCTCTCCCCTCTCACAGGTTGTTGCAAACAAATGCCTGGCTTTGCTCTATGATGTTTCCACAGAAAGCAGAAAGGGAAGTGGAGATTCTTATAAAGACCTTGTATGAAACAAGAAGCTACACACAGTATGGCATATCCAAAAGAGCAAGCCCTGATGGGCTGGGGAAAGAGAGAGCATAATGGGGGTGGTCTGCAGTAACTTTTCAAATCCTGGTACTCAAGCATCTTGGATAGGCCATACTCTTGCTTTCTTACCAAAAATGTCTAAACTCTCTCAGGAATTGAAAGTCTACTCATAGGTGACAGGTCAGTCCAGGACTGCATAACTCTAGGGGACTTGGTTCCTAATGGGCTTCTGAGGTCTCCGAAATGAGCCTTCTGCCCTCATCTACCCTGACATACAATCGAAGGATTGACTCATGAAGTATAAAGCCCACTCTGAGTGTCAATCCCAAAGAGAAAAGGATTCTGTTTGGATGGTTAAAAGCAGAGATGTTTTACAGGGAATTATTCATGGAGATGTCAGTGGGTTGGAAGACTAGAATTAGAGGAGACACTCAGGGACTTATAATGACCCTCCCTGGGATATGGGGATGCAGAGATGATGGGAGGAAGTAGAATTCTCAGGGTCCAGTGAGAAGTTGACCACCGTCTTGGGTCATTGACTATAAGAGGTGTAGACATGGTGGGTACAACCACCTCTGGGAAGAAGGTGCAGAGACAGAGGCTGTGGAGGCATGAGTGCCCTGGAACTTCTCAGTCTTGACTTGTGACTCCCATTGGCCAAGCCTAACTGAAACCCGATGTCCAGGCAAGCACAAGTCACCTAAGTCCACAGGGACTGTGGTGAGGACAGAGCAGAGGGACATAATTTTGGTGATAGAGAGAGCAGAGTAGAAGGTACACATCTTCAGTCCAGGATAGCAAAGACACTGCAACCTGCTTGTCTGTTGAGAACGTGAAGTTGATGGGAACAAAATATATTGGGTAGTATTGATCGCCAGGATCAATATTAATATTTCCCCATGTTTTGGAAAGGTGCTATCTTCTCCATTTGGACTTTGGTTGGGGTGGTGTCTGGAGACAAGGAACCAAAAACAGATCCTTGGTTCTCTGTGTCCTCAAATGTTCGCTGGGGGACAATGATGCTTCCCGTGGTGCCAGCCTCCAAGATGACTCTGGATGGTCCTACAGGGATGGGATGCATTTTCCCCAGGGCTGGTCTGTAGGGCCAACTGCATCCAACAGAAGCCACATTTGGCAGAAGTCAAAAGAAGACACTCAAAAGAGTATCACTTTTGAGTTAGGCAACAAAGTAAGAGCAATCTATCTCCTTTTCCCATCATCTCTCCCTCTCTTCCTTCCTTTGTTCCCACCAAGTTCTCTTCTTTCCTCTCCTCTCTCCTCCTGCTTCTCCCCTTCCCTCCCTCCTTCTCTTCTTCCTTTTCTCTCTATTGGCCTGCGGAAGCTGCTTCAGAAGAAGAGAGACTCATATAGAGAGTTGCTGGGTCTTCCTGACACCACCTCACAGAAAAACTTGAGAATGGATCTATGTCCAGTTGAACCTTCCGACGAGATGGCTGTCTTGATCATGTGAGCCTGTGAGCCGGAACCACAGTTCCCACAGTCCTGACCATTAGAAGGTGTAAGATAACACAAATGCAGTTTTAAATTACTAAGTTTTGTCTAACAGTATCCTAGTAAGAGCTTGGCATCAGAATCATTTGCATATTCATATAACTGATGGTTATTAATATCCACTAGACACTTTTATTCCATGCTTATCACAATTATTCACAAAGCCAGAGGACAACCCTCTCTTAAATATGTGGCAACGTACCTTTACTGCCTCCCTGAGACTCAGTTTCTCCACTTTACAATAAATATGCCAGCAATGTCTGAGGACTGAATGGAATAAGATATTCCAATTGCCAAGTATGACACCTGAAACACACTGACTGCTCAACAAATTCAGTTTCTATTAGTCAGGGAGAGAAAATGGCTCATGATGAAGATGTCCGTTGTAGTTGTTATGATCAGAGGTGTATTTTGACTTGTGCTTCAGGACATCCATTCCACTGTCTCAGGAAAGCAGGTGCCTGGTTGCATGTTGGTAGCTGGTGAGGGTGCTGAGAGCTAGGCCAGGAAAAGGCTGGGCCATAAGATTCTAGACCTATCCCTGTGCTCCTGTGGCACCAGCTAGACTCTGCCACGTCCCCCAAACAGTGCCCCCTGCTGGGGAAGGAGAATTCAAACACATGGACCACCAGGAGGAACTTCTTATACAAACCCAGAAAAGGTCCTCAATGAGACCTAAGGAGGAAAACTCGCCAAGGTCCTGTGGTGTCGGTCAGCTGTTAGTTCCTTTGCTTGATCATAAAATAAGTCTGTTGCCAATGGCTGCCATGTACAGGGAGGAACACGTGCCCCCCCCCCAGCATTCAGAAAGTCCTCCAGCCCAACCGTGAAGAATTGAATGTGTCCACCCATGCCTCCCTGGCAGAAAAGGGAATCCCTGGTTTTCTGAACACATTTTGTCACTCTCTGGCTGCTTGCCTGGCTTTACTCAGCCGTTCCATTCTCTAATGACTCGGGGACTGAGTCATGGGAAGCCAGGTGGGGTATGGGTGACCATGTGATGTGGACCGCAAGTCATACAGGCTTGGGGGGCCTCACAGCCTCACGGAAAATAGCAGCATGCACCAGAGTGCAAAGGGAGCGGAAAACCAAGCTCAGACACGATTCCCTTTGGCTGGAGAAACTGTGGTGTTTTCCCATCAGGGGGAGGAATAGCTCAGTGAGAGCTTGGTTTTTGAATTCCCACTCTGACGTTCTGGTTGCCTTTGGGAATAATATCCCCCAAAACACAGGGGAGAGGAAATGACTATGTCATTTCCAAGTTTTAACACCACTCGTAGGACCAGGTAGAAAGGAAATAGAGGTGGGTGAGGACGTTGCTCCCCAGAGAGTGGCACCTAACACATAGAAGGCCCTGGGTTTCACCGGCCAGCTCCAAAACCAAACCAAAATAAAAAAAACAACTAGGAAAACAAGTCAACATCCTTTTCAAGCACTGAAAAGTTATAAACAGGACAAAACATAATTGTCAAGTGCAAATTAGATAGAGCCTTTTTATTTCACGTCTGTTGTAGCTCATATTTTCAAAATTAGCGTCCAGAAGAGTGTAGATGTTTTGATCCATGCTGCTTGTAATTGGGGTAGATCTCAGACTACAAGATCCATTATTGACCAATGGAGATTGGATTCTGATACTACCAGAAGTGGAATACTCAATAATCAAGCACAACCACAGGCCAGAATCCCAGTCCATGCAGAAATGACATCTGATTAGTGAACCATCATATCCTGATATAATAATAATCACACAACCTTGTTTTGTTTCAAAGGATCTTTGATGAATATATAGATAAGAATGAACATAAGAGCTCTGGATATCTGAAAAGTCACACACCACCATACTGTCAACAGTCCTGAGTGGCCTGGCTTTGGAAGCAATTAGAACTAAAGTGGATTTTATGTAAAAACAAATCTATAAAAGTCTATAGTGTTTGGGTGGGCAAGATGGCTCAGCAGGCAAAGAAGCTTGCCACCAAGCCTGATGTCCTGAGTTCAGTCCCTGGGACCCATACAGTGGAAGCAGAGAACCAGAACTGACTCTAATAAGTTGTTCTCTGATCTTTGCATGTACACAGTGCTGTGCACACACAACACACACGTAAAAGCATCCCATAGTATTCTACAAGCATGTTTATAGCTAGTGTATCATTACTTTTTATTCGTAATCTAAAGATTAGAGATGAGAATCAAGGCATCCTGAGGGCTTATCTCTTGGCAGAATAAGTGAGCTGGGGCTGCTAAAACAGGGAGTCATGAAGCGAGTGAACAGTGGAGGCCAGAACCAGAAAGACTGGCATGTGCAGCTATGTGGGAAACTAAACTTCACATGCATTGTGCGTTTGGGGATGGGGGGAGGGTGGCAGGTGCATGAGGCTCAGCGTCATGTTGCCAACACTGCCTGCTCAGCCGTCATTGGATGTTTAGCATCGCCCTGTCTTTCTTTCTTTTCTTTGACCTCCACCTCTTTCCAAACAAGAATGCAGGCACTTAAGCTCCTGTATCAACCCCTCCCCGTTTCCCTTCCCGCTCCTTGCCTCTCTTTCCCCCATGCGCCCAACACATTCCTGCCTCCTTGTCATCTCTCCCCATTTCCCATGTGATAATTTCCTTCCATTGGTCCCCTTTACTTCTCGGCCACCCGTGTCTGTTTAACTCCTCTCTTCCACGGCTGTTCTCCGAGAATATTCTCTGTCCATCTTAGGCCTCCAGACCACCAGCAGCAGCAGCACTCAGAACAAATATTCATTATAATGTCAATGCTCGGTTCTCACTCTAGACCTGCTGTACCAGACACTTGGGGAGTGAGGCTCAGTGAGCTGTGTTTTAATCAGCCCCCCAGGGGATCTGACGCATGTTCAAGTTTGAGACTTCTTGTCTTGGAGGGAAATGTCAGTTTATGAAAACATGCAAGTATCTCTGAGTGCTGATCCAATAAGCCTTCATTTCTAAACATGTAAAACCCTCCTGTGCCCATTAACTAATTAGGGCGTCAGACCACCAGGCTGACTGGGACGCTTTCAGAAACAACATGAGCAATTACACTCAAGTTCTCTGATTACCATCAGGCTGTTAAATCCCTTGGCCAACCTGTGCAGTCCCTATAATTCTCTTGCCTCGCTTCTCTCTTCCTCTGCTTGCTTCTGAGCTGTACAAAAGAGGGAGGGGTGTGGAACATCTATTCTACTGCCCCGTCATTTGTCAGTCTGCTAAAATACATTTTTCAGATACTGATAAGAACGGTCACCTGGGAAAGATGCCATCGCCCAATCCAGACAAAGGATGCAGAGAATACAGCTTCCTCAACTTTAAGATGGACTTTGAAGGGTCCAGGTACATGGCGGCTCTTAGAATCCTGAACTTGGGCTGGGGCCATGGTTCTGTTGGTCAAGTGCTTGCTGTAAAAGCATGAGGACTCAAATTTGGGTCCCCAGCATCACTGTAAAAAGTCACGTACAGTAGAAGGCACCTGTAATTCCAGGGCAGGAGAGGTAGCACTGGGGCTTACTGGCCAAAGAGCTTTAGGTTCAGAGAGAGAGAGAGAGAGAGAGAGAGAGAGAGAGAGAGAGAGAGAGAGAGAGAGAGAGAGAGAGAGAGACCCTGTCTCAAGACACACTGTGAAGAAGGATTGAGGAAGATGCTGGAGGCTGACCTCTGACCTCTACACAGATATACACATGTGTGCATATACACCCATTGTGTTGGCTAGCTCTATGTAGACTTGACACAAGTTACAGTCATCAGAGAGGAGGGAGCCTCAATTGAGAAAATGCATCTGTATGATCAGCTGTAGGAAAGCTGGTAGGATATTGATGGAGAAGGGTCCAGCCATTGTGGGTGTTGCCATCCCTGAGCTGGTGATCCTGGGTTCTATAAGAAAGAAGGCTGAGCAAGCCATGAGGAGCAAGCCAGTAAGCAGCACCCCTCCATGGCCTCTCCATCAGCTCTTGCCTTCGGGTCCTTGCCTTGTTTGAGTTCCTGTCCTGACTTCCTTTGCTGATAAACAGTGATGTAGAAGCAAAAGCCAAATATAGCCTTTCCTGCCCAAATTTCTTTGACTATGTTGTTTCAACCCAGTAGTAATAACCCTAACCAGGACACCCATTTAACACACTATTAACTATATATGCACACCTGCATACATGCACATGCATGCTCATGCACATTGAAGTCCTGAGCTTGACTTCAGAACTCCAAGCTCCTTAATGAGGTTCTGCACAGCACAAGTGCATTTGGGAGATGCTGTTCCAGGACACCCACATCTCCTCCCTCAAGCACCAGCCACCTTCAGTATCAGGTGACAAAGAGGGCAGAAGCCACGATGATGCTCAGTAGTATATACTGACCTCGAAATGCTCCTGCCTAAAGGCAGTTCTTCCTCAACAACCCTCCCTGCGGGGCACTCAGTGGAAGGGGACCAAGTCTGATGTCCAATCTGTGAAGATGGTGACATTGCCTATGACTTCAGGACAAAGGCTGAGAAAGTCAGCCTTGTGTCATGTCCCTTAACCATGCAGGAACTTCCTCTGCGGTTTCTTATTCTGTAGACCTGGCACATGGCCTGAGAGTCTAGATTTTTATAAAAGCTCCCAGGAGGTTTGGATGTAACCAAGGGTTGAAAGCCACTGATTTATGTGAATCTACGCATGGTGTTTAAAGAACGGTGTATCCCGAGACATATGGGAACCAGGAATGTCTGTAGTCTTTGAAATGCTGTGATTGAAAACAGACAGATCTTTTTATCACATCATCCTCAGAGCCCTGAGCAGGTGAAAGCGGGCTAGGGCTTTGCCTGAGGAGAGTGATGCTGACTTGGGAGAAAAGGATTCTTGGTCTTTAATAAACTTTTAAGTGTACAAGATGGGTGTTCAGTTCGGTGACAGAGGAAAAAAATAATTCAGAGGAAAAATGAAAATGTTTACAGCCCGTTTTCCCTCATTAAACTTGAGAATTGTTTTATTGAGTCCCACTGGGGGACACATTATTACTGCTTTGTTTTGTTTTGTTTTGTTGTTATCACTGAGTTTGTCTGTCGTGGTGGTCTTCAACTTGCTGTTAGAAGTAGAAGTTTACTCAAGAGAAGTCTTGACATCCAAGTCCAACAATCTAGAACATGTTCAAGGAGTGTCTCCCTAAATCGGGAGCCTCTTCTCACTGATATTTGGAAGCAGTGGAAGCCTGTGCTGTGAACAAGAGTGGGAATCCATAACCTACTCTGTAGATGCTACACACACACACCATACACCCCAAACACAGCATACACAACACACACACACATCATATACCCCAAACACAGCATACACAACACATACACACACAGATACAATATACACACACACACACCATACACCCCAAACACACACACACACCATATACCCCAAACACACACACACCATGCACCCCAAACACACACACACCATACACCCCAAACACACACATACACCATACACCCCAAACACAGCATACACAACACACACACCATACACCCCAAACACAGCATATACAACACACACATACAGATACAATATACACACCATATACATCATAAACATATATGCAACACACACACCACATAGACACACACATCACACCACACACAGACACACATACAATACAGGCACACAGACACACATACCACCTACACATACAACACACAGCCACACACATACCACACTTCATGCCACACACACACACAAAACATAGACATACCACATACATGAACATACCACATACACAAACACACACATATCATACACATACCACACACAGACACACACACCACATAGACATTACACACACCCCACACATACTATACACACACCACACTTCCATACACAACACACTACATACCACACAGCCACCATACACACACTAAATACACAGACATACCACACACACAAACACACACACACTCCACACATACCACATACATACCACAACATACTACATACCACACAGACACTATACACACATACCACACACATATACACACACAACCAAATACACAGACATACCACAAACATACACACACACATACCACACACACCTACAGACACATACATATACAGCATACACATACAACACACACAGACACATGCACAGCACACACACGCACACACACACACACACACACACACACACACACACTACCCTACTGAGGTCAGCATCCCCATGTATCAAAATCCAAGATTATCTGGTAAGTAAGAATGTCAGCAGATTTCTCCTTGTTTAACTCCAAGACGTGGGAGGGTTCATACCTGTTTTATGTCGCCCCTAAGTCACTATAGCAGTGGCAGGGATTGTCCTCTGCTGACACCATTTTCATACTTTCAGGATAAGTAATTAGAGCAGAATCACTGAAAAAAAAAATGGCTGGTTAAACGTGAACAAATACGGAACCAAGACTCTGGCCTAGGGATGACTGTGACTGCAAACAACTGCAGTGGGAAGAACGGAGACTACTTGCGCATTTCCCTCCTTTTCAGACAATCTTTCCAGATTCCTCTGAGGTCTGGCCAATGTAGAAAACCAAATGGACAAACCTTGCCATGTTGTATGCATATGATTTAATGAGTTTAGACAAGTGTATGATCTCTTAAAACCTCCAGGAGTGTGAATGGATAGTAGGCTTCAATATAGGACCCTAAAGTGAAAAAAGTCGTCAAGAAAGCGGATAGGGAAAGCTTAGATGAGTTTTTCTGAGACAGAATTTTGAAGCAAAGATAGAAAAGCACCAGGGTGCCCCTGGGTGTTTGGAGTGTTGAATGACTGGGGGCTAGGGGAGCCGAGGAAGCTACACAGGCGATATGCTCTGGTCTTCAGTGGTGCGCAACAGGGAAATCCCTTCTCTTCAACTCTTGGCTGCTGGAGGGATTCATCCAATACTGCACTTTGATTAAGGAACAGTGGATCCACATTACTGAGCATTTTTTACTACATTTCTTTAAAGTATTCTTATAGCTGGCACTGACTAAGTCGGAGCAGTGCGCTTTTCCCATGAACAGTGGGCATTGTATACTTTACATAGGGCCGGTCTTACCCTGAAGCTCAGAAGGCTGGCAGAGTGGTTAAAAAGGTGAAGCATGAGCCTAGCTAGCATCATTGGTGGGGTGTTCACCAGAGAAGACTGCACAAACAAGGGTTTAAACTCATAGAACAATTTGTTAGCCAGCCAATGACCACACTGGGTGTTCCGAATCTCAGTGTAACCCTGAGTCCTTCTCACGGTGAGCTTTGAAGCACAAAAACTATGTTCATGGTCAACATAGTTAACAAGAACAGTTAGCTAGAAGCAGAACTACAGAAGCCAGAAAACAAGGTTAGTAGACTTAGAGACTTTCCCACAACTATGAATTTTGATGGCTCAGGCCTTTGTTTTAGTTTTGGCAGGGGGTACTGTCTACATGCTGAGTTTTACAGCCTGAGTGGTACTTCTACCACGGAGTCAGGTTGTGCTAAGATCTTGGGAACTATTAAAGTCTGGGGACCTGTTATACAATAAATATCTTTGCAATTAAATATGTCATTTTAGGACTATTTAGTTACTTCCTTAGGAAGCAGTAGTAGAGGTGGATACTTGTATGTTTTAAAGCATTTAAGTAGAATTTTAATGATTTTTTTGGGAATTTCATACATGTAAACAATGTGTTTTGAATATTTGAACGTGTTTGATTATATTCATATTCATATTCATCCAGACTCATCCTCCGACTCCTCCCAGATCCACCCCACCCCCAATTTAAGGCCTTATTGCAGCTTTCCCTAGGTTTGTCTGCTTTATGCCTATCCCTGGAGTAGAGATCTGCCTTGTTTGAGAAATGATGAGTTTCTCTCTTAAGGAATTTTGTTTGTTTGTCTGTTTTTGTTGTCATTTTATTTTGTTTTTCCCTCATGACAATTGCAGGATTCTCCACAAATCTCAAATGCATTGGCCCAGCGTCCCTTGGATGGGCAATAGTTCCCAAAATGCCTCCTGGCTTTGCCCAGCTCTGAATCCTCTGCCTCAAGCCATGCACCTCAACTGGAAGGTGATTCAGATTCTGGCTGTGAGTCTCTGCTTGTCCAGCTGTGCCCTGCCTCCACAAGCCAGTAGGCTGCCCTGGAACTGCATCTTGGGGTGTTTGCTTATAATAGGGGTCCTTCCCCAGAAGTGTTAACTTCATAGGGTACTGACCACATGAGTTTCCCTTCTAATCAACACCCATTCCTAAAACAGAAAGAGGACGGAAGATCATCCAGGGTACAGACAAGCCTTCGTTTCAAGTCCATGGCCTGAGCAATTATATAAAGTTGTGTTTTCTCTGGCGAGAACTGCCCTGGTAATGTTTTTTTCTGCCAGTTTAGTCTATAAATGAAATGGAGTTACAGCTCCTATTAAAATAGAACACTGTGCCCTCAGTTGGCTCTTAACGGGTGGGAAAAACCCATTAAGTGCTTGTGAATGTGTCTTAAATGCAGGAATCTTAATCCAGGGATCTAGTAAATCCCTCTCCCCAACTCAAGTGAAAGTTTTAGGTCTTCCAGCATCCAATCCCTATTTCTTCCCCAAACCTTCCTCACACACTGACCCCGAGCATTGGGCACCCAGGGCGGCCCTCTCACTGGGTACTGTTATTTTCTTCCACAGAACCTTGAACTTCAGCAGGTATGGTTCACAGTGAGCTACTGTTGTAGAAAGAGGCCTGAGATTCTTGCTGTGCTATATGGGGAAAGCCATGGGATTTCCGTGGCTTGCTTGGGATGTAACAGCTCATAGTATCCTAGGACCCATAGACCTTATGATAGTCTCTGCATTTGCCCATCTGCCACCAAGCTCAACACTTGCCACAAAGAATCTTCTCTTTTGAGAGTGTAGCTTGTCAAGGTAGAGTCAGTGGCTTAATATGCCTCTGTCTGTCTGTCTTTCTGTCATCTCTATCATCTATCATCATCTATCATATCTATCATCTATTTACCTATTTATCACCTATTTTTCATCTATCTATCCTTCTATCAATATATCATCTATCTATGTATCTATCATATCTATCATCTATCTTATGTTTCTGGAAATATTAAAAATGATCACCCCTCAATATCTTCTGCCTCTCTGGACCACATTCTTGTTCTGGTGCAGGTACTGGCCAGCCTCAACACTATGTCCCAGTGGGGTCCTGCTATTCTCCAGTTAGCGAGTTCATCTCACTTATATGCAACACCCCACACACCCACAGTCATCTAGTGCCTAGTTACAGGGTAGAAACACGACTCTTAAGGCTTAATTATCCAATCAGGTTTATATATCAGTAAGATCACAATTTACAAGATGTCAATACAATAATTTCAGAGCCAAATGGTAAAGATAATGTTTTAACCCAATTATTCTAACCTTGTAAAAACCTTAGTTACTTGTGGCTGTTTAAAACCACGCTGGGTCTGGATCATCTTTCTCTTCATCTGCCTCCATATTGATTCTCCTGCTTCTCCTCTGACCTCCGACCTCCCTCACTCCTAAACTTCTAGCTCCGCCTCCCTATTCGTGTCCAATCACAGACCTGTCCAATCACTGTCCTAATGTGATTGGACAGAGAAAATGCTACAACATCTATCTATCATCTATCCATCTATATCTATTTATCTATCTATCATCTATCCATCTATATCTATTATCTATCACCTACCTATCATCTATCTATCTATCTATCTATCTATCTATCTATCTATCTATCTCCATCATTTATCTATCTCTTCCTTCTCCAAGGTCTCACTATATAGTCTATGATAGTCTTGAATTCACGATCCTCCTGCCTCAGCCTCATCTAGGTGAGAGCATGCTCATAGGAAACTTTGAGACTGGTGGAAAGAAATCCAATCTTCATACTGTGAGCAGGAGGGAACAGTGTCCATCCATATTTAAGCTTAAGATTGGCTTTGCCTGGATCATAGGATCAAAGGTGAGGAGGATACAACATCTGTCCCAACACCAGGAGTAACTGGAACCTGCAGGACCCAGGCATGCAGGAACTCCGCCAGTCCAGTGGCACAGGTTCCTTCTGGTCTGTCTGAGCCAGTGCCCTGAGCAAACCTTGAGAGCAAACTCTGCAGCGAGTCCCATAATACCCAGAGGAAGCTCTACTCCCAGGTGCTCTAACAGGCCTAGGAACACAGAATCATAGAGACAGCTTGACTCTGAGGAGTTCTGACACAAACAGAATCATAGGAAGGATAGGCTCCAGTCAGATTTAGCCAGGGCAGGTAGCACTAGAGATAACCAGATGGCAGGAGGCAAGCATAAGATCATAAGCAACAGGAACCAAGATTACTTGGCATCATCAGAACCCAATTCTCCCACCATAGCAAGTCCTGGACACACCATCACACCAGAAAAGCAAAATTCAGATCTAAAATCACTTCTCATGATGATGATAGAGGACTTTAAGAAGGACATAAATAACTCCCATGAAGAAATACAGGAGAACACAGGTAAACAACTAGAAGCCCTTAAAGAGGAAACACAAAAATCCCTTAAAGAATAACAAGAAATCACAATCAAACATGTGAAGGAAATGAACAAAACCATCCAGGATCTAAAAATGGAACTAGAAATAAAGAAATCACAAAGTGAGACAACCTTGGAGTTAGAAAATCTAGGAAAGAGATCAGGAGTCATAGATACAAGCATTACCAACAGAATACAAGAGATAGAAGAGAGAATCTCAGGGGCAGAAGAAGATACCATAGAAAACATTGACACAATAGTCAAAGAAAATGCAAAACGCAAAAAGCTCCTAACACAAAACATCCAGGAAATCCAGGACACAATGAGAAGACCAAACCTAAGGATAATAGATATAGAAGAGAGTGAAGATTCCCAATGTAATGAGCCAGTAAATATCTTCAACAAAATTATAGAAAAAAACTTCCCTAACCTAAAGAAAGAGATGCCCATGAACATACAAGAAGCCTACAGAACTCCAAATAGACTGGACCAGAAAAGAAATTCCTCCTGTCACATAATAATCAAAACACCAAATGCACTAAACAAAGCAAGAATTTTAAAAGTAGTAAGGGAAAAAGGTCAAGTAACATATAAAGGCAGGCCTATCAGAATTACACCAGACTTCTCACTAGAGACTATGAAAGCTAGAATATCCTGGGCAGATGTCATATAGACCCTAAGAGAACACAAATGCCAACCCAGACTACTATTCCCAGCAAAATTCACAATTACCATAGACAGAGAAAACAAGATATTATATGACAAAACCAAATTTACACAATATCTTTCCACAAATCCAGCCCTACAAAAGATAATAGGCAGAAAACACCAACACAAGGAGTGAAACTACACCCTAGAAAAAGCAAGAAAGTAATCTTTTAACAAAGCCACACAAACATAATTCCACCTCTAACAACAAAAATAACAGGAAGTAGCACTTTCCCTTAATATCTCTAAATATGAAAATTAATATACCAACATATCGTAGTCTATTGAAATTCAAAAATAAGAGGAATTAGAAATTTGTTGGCTGTCATCCAGTGGTCTCTCTAATTTTGGTAATTGGAAAAATAGGTCTAGTATTGTACAATCCATATACACTTTCTGCTTGTACAGTGTCTCGCTGTGTACAACATAATGATCTTGAAATCATGGTTCTCCTATCTCAGCCTCTCTATTAGTAAGATTGTTTATTTGATATTCTTACAATATACTATAGTTTTCACAACAGCTTACATATTTTGAAATTATTTATACAGCCAAAAGAAACATAGCCAATTAATTTGGAAGGTGGCTTGTAAGAGAACAACAAAGAGTGTGACAGAATGTTTTCCTTTATATTTAATTATTGTATCAATTTTGAAGAAGAGGAACTTATACGTTACTCTTTCTCTGAGATGAATGCTTTTCAAAATCATCACAGCCAATGAACCAGAATCTTACCCTCA